>NW_007256363.1:157966-262984 GCF_000164805.1 Carlito syrichta
AGTAGCCAGAATTACAGGCATGCGCTACCACGCCCGGTTGATTTTTTGATTGATTGTAGAGATGAGGTCTCGCTGCCCAGGGTCTCGAACCCGCGGACTCAGGCAATCCACTCACCTCAGCCTCCCAAAGGCGCGACATTACAGGCTGAGCCACCGAGCCCGGCTTAAGGGACATTTTAAAAGGTACATAAATAAGTATTATACATAATTTTAGCATGTCTTTAACATTTAAATTTAAAATTTAACTATGACAATTGATTCTTTTAACTATAAAGCAGTGATATTGCAAGCAAGATAAAAGTGAATCAATTTTTTAAAAAGTCAATCAGTAATTGTATAGATAACATGTATATATGGCAAAAAAAACTAGAGGAAGTATACAAGTTTAAGAGTGATTGAAAAAATCTTAGTGCCTGCTTATTGTAGGTTAAAATGGAAATAAATCTGTCTTCTGAAATAAGATAACATTAGTGTTGAAAAGAAACAGGAAGATAATTATTTCTAAATTTACCTTTTCCCATTATTTTATAGACAAGAAAAGTTATACCAGGAAAGTCATTGATTACTGAAGTTTCACAAATACTTTTGGGAAGATCTAGGTTTAGAACTCTGTTTTAAATTCCATAAGCAGTCTATTAGGAGAATCTTTATTTGATAGACAGATTTCAGGAGCAAAAGGTAGACAAAGAATTCCTCTGAGAAAATGCCCGCAAAATATTACCTGTCACTATTGATCTGGAATCTAGCAGATATTACGCAAATAGATGTCTGATAATGAACGAAATAATGAGATTTTTTTCTTTAGCTAAATTCTCTAATGATTATGCATACAGTTTAGAAGAATCTTCAAAGTAGTCACTTCTGAAGACACTACTCTCCATTCTGTAATAGTGCTAGGTTCAAGAATAAGTTTGGAGCTCTTACCAGTTGAAGCTCAAGCCCAGCCCACATATCTACCTACACATTCAGCAAAAACTTATCAAGTGTCTTTTATGAGACAGGCACTGTGTAGGGTGTGTGGATTCTGGAAAGAAGGTGAAGTCTCTGTCTTCTGAAAACTTACACTTAAATGGAGGAAACTGGGCTATTCATAAATAAATCAATAAAACAATAATAACTGACTGATATTGGTACTATAAGAAAAATTAATAGGGTGTTATTTTACCCAATAAAAAGTCCAATTTCCAACAATGTGGTCATAGTAAGGCCATTTTGATGAAGTAAACTTTAAGCTGAGGACTGATAAAAGAGACAAGCCATAGTGAGATCTTATCAATGGAAAAATAAATATTTCAGAAAAAGGAAAGAATAAAGAAAGGTCTTGTAGCCTCAGTAAGTGGGTATGTTTTGAGACTTCAAAATAAGACAGATATCCTGAATATTTTTTGAGTGAGAACTGTAGCTAAAGGTTAAAAGGCGAATGAGCCAGAATCTGGAGGCATTTGTAGGCCATGGATAGAGGCATAGTTTTTATTCTAGGATCAATGGACTTAAGCAAACAAGTAGCATGACTTGATTTTAAGTTTTTAAAAAATACGTCTGGCTGTGATGTGGAAAATAAATTGTGGGAGCACGAACAGAAATGTAGGAATGAGTCTTGAAACCATTGTAGAAGTCTAGGTAAAACCTGATGGTAGTTTAGCACTGGGGGTGCTCAAGATTTAGAAAAATAGATGGGTATAAAGGAGCTACATTTTGGAGACAGAATTGACAGGACTTGTTGATGAATTGGATGTGAGCACGATGGAAAGGGAGAAGTCAAAAATGACTCCCAGTCTCTGGCTTTGGTAACTGGGTCGATGGTAGAGCTGTTTACAGAGATGGAAAAGGCCGAGGAGAGCCAGCCTTGAAGGGGAAACTAAGGACTCTGTTTTGGCCATGTTAAGCTAGAGATGCTTATGAAACATCCAAGTAAAAATGCTAAATGGATCATCGGATCTTTGAGTCTCAGGTTTACAAGACAGGTGGCCTGAAGTTAGAAAGTTCAATACTTTCATCTTATTCAGCTTATAGATTGGCTTAAGCTCTGGGAGTCAATGTAGATGATCTTTCTGAAACTACCTCCACAGACAGTATTTTCCTTTTGCCTCCAGATTTTAAGAATTTGAATCATTGACCACTCAATTTTATGTGCTTCCATTCACTTTACTTTCTGGGTTCCTCCCCTCTATAGAAATGTATCTTAGGAAAATGTCCACTTGTCCCTTCAAGATGACCAGAAGGTAGCCACACAAGTCCTTCTCATTTGGGGTGTCTTTAACTAGAGTGGAAGAAACCCATTGCAAACAATGAAACCACTAAGGATTATTTGTAGTAAAAATGGAAAAGTTTTTCTTTTACTGTAACTAGAGCTATTCTTATGAATCTTTGCTCCTGATTAGCTTAAAGAGAAGGCTCTTATTTATCCTTCATCTATAATTCCATCATACCTGTGAGTGTCCTGAGTGTCATTGGTGAAATTCATATCAACTCAGAATCACAGAAATTGAGATCTAGAGAAAGCTCCAAAGACAAATTCAACCTACTCATGTGATATGTGAGGAAAAAAAATCTCAAAAGTTTAAGCCAACACAGTGGCTCTATTTACATTTGGATAAATCTATAGAAAGTTTCCTGTGAGCACCAGAATCGTCCCTAATTGAAACTGGCTTCTTCTGTAAGTCAAAGATATATTCACAAAGAGATTTCAAAAGAAGACTTCTAAAACAAAGCTTTATCTCATTATTCACTAGGGTGTCTTGTGACTCCAATAGGGCAATGCATGAGTTAATGTCTATAAAAAACTTTAAAACCTTACTATGCTTTTCATACCTGGGATCTATATTTCTCCAAAATTTTTCTTATTCTTTGTAATGATTAAATCCACACAGGCTCAGCTAAGAAATATTTAAAAATAAAGAAAAGAATAAAGAAAACAAAAATATCTTGGATCCATAAGCCTTTGATAATCAGAGTTTATATTTTGGTACCTTTTTTCCAAACCTTATTCTATGCATATGGGGAAATATTTTGTGTATGTGTTTATGTAGATAGTATTTACATATCTTTCTGTATATGTATATATGTTTTTGTATCTGTATATACATATATTCATGGATTTTGCATCTATGTATTTAACCAACAGCAGGTCAAAAATATTTTTTAAATATTCCAAAAACACTTGCATAGACCTTTATTCTTGTCATTCCTTAAACAATATAGTATTACAACTATCTACAAAACATTTACGTTGCATTGTGTTATAAGTAGATCATTTAAAGTATACAGGAGGATATGTGTAGGTTATATGCAAACATGTCATCATTTTATATCAGAGACTTGAGTATACATGGGTGTTTTATCCATGCAGGTCCCAGAACAAACCTCCCTTGAATACCAAGGGAAAATAGTACAATATACACATATAAACACACATACATATATATATTTTAACTTTATGCCCTTCTCTAATTTTTATCCTAAAATATTATATGCACTCACATATATTCTCACTGCAGACTTGATCGTTCCTTTTCCTACCCTAGACTACATGAATTCAGCAGACTTACTTCACCTCATAAGTTCCCGAACAAGGGAAGTCTGATTTTCACTTCTTCCCAAGTAAACTTCAGAACAAGCTAAAGGTGCTCTGCCAAGTCCTCTTCACTGGATCCGTGTGTCCCTTCCCCTCATGTGCCTCATAGTTTCCCTCTTCTATAGAGTTTTACACTCTGCTAATGCTTGGGAACCAAACACATACAAACACACACATACATATGCAGACACACACACACGCACACACACACACACACACACACACACACACACACACACACATACACACACACACACACACACATGCCTGGGCAGCTACACAACAATATTTGAGGCACCTGTCTCAAAGTGGAGCCCAACACTGTGGTGTAATTCATAATCCAGAGCTCCCCACAGAAGCAGGCTGAAACTAGTGACCAGATAAGACAACACATTTGCTTAACTTCTTCCCCTGCCCGATCCTACTTTTCTCACTTACCTTTTCCTGAAAGTTATTACTCCATAAGTTATTTTTAAAAGTGTTCCCATCTCAGGTGCCACTTTTAAGAAAACTAATTTAGCGGGTCCTGATTACTGGTTACACTAATGTCTTTCTATCTTGGTGGCAATGGAGAAGTACACATTACAATTCCCGGAAAATTCACAGCTTCAAATTTTTAGGTTATATTTGTTGTATATAATGACCAAAAAGATCATATTAATGTTGACACACTTGATATTATCCTAAATATTAGAAGCAGGTGACATTCTAGCAAAGACAAAATACATAAATATTAAAAATTAGAGAACTATGACGTTCAGGATGGATACAATGTAAAGCATTTAATAATTCACTAATTTGATGAATATTTTCTTTGAGATTCATATTCAAAAGGGTCTACTGGACTTAAACCTAATCTTGCAGTTTTTGTTCAATGTGGCACTAGAATTCCTTATTTATAATTTCACGTAATGCCCCAACAGCACTATGCAAGAAGATATTTATACCAATTAAAATAACTGCACCTTGGAACCAAATTAAAACAGCAGAATCTTGGAACCAAACCAGATGCCCATCAAAAGTGGATTGGATAAAGAAAACATAGTGTATATACACAATTGAATATTATGCAGCCATAAAGAAGAACAAAATCATGGTCTTCGCAACAACATAGATACTGGTGGAAACTATCATACTAAGGGAATTACTACAGAAAAAAGAACTGAATACTGCCTGTTTTCATTCATAAGTGGGTCCTGATTACTGGTTATACGAGCAAAGAGTGTGATTGGCAGACGTTGGACATTGTTAGAGGAGAGAATGAAGGAAGAGGAAGGGGAACATGTGACACACTGAGGTCCACTATCAGGGTAGAGAGGATGAGCCAGAAGTCCAAACTTCACCTGCATGTAACTTACTTATGTAGCAAATCCTCATTTGTACCACACAACTCTAAAATAAAATGAAAATTTTAAATGATAAAAAGTAAAATAGGTGCATTGTCTGTGGTGTCTTTATTTCAATAAGTTAAAATAAGCGTTAAATCCATGAACTCCAAGAGTAATCTATAAAATAACATGTAGCATAAATATCATGGTATAGATAAAATATTATTAGTGAAAAGAGACATCAAGGGAAGAATTAATTCTAGTTAGAAGCTTTGAGAATAATGAACCTATACGTCTGACATATGACTTCAAAAAATGATGCATCCATTAACTTGTTAAAAAAAACTCCCCAAACTCAATAGCCTAAAACAATGTTTATTATTGTTCTTAAGTTGTCAGTGGACAATTATTCTGACTTCTCACAGGCTCACTCATACACCTGAAGTCACCTGCAGGATGGCAATATTCTATAGATATATTCTGGACTCTCTAACATGATGGCTGCTGGCTGATCTAGAATGGTCTTTAATGGAACAACTAGGATCTCTTCCACCATCTATCTTATTTTCTAGCACACCTGTCTGGGTTTGTTCACATGGCAACTAGACAGGTTCTTGAGGAGAGAGAACACCAGGTCTCTTGTGTCATAGGTTTAAAATTGCCACACTGTTAATTCTGCTATGATTTTTTGGCCAAAAAAAATCACAAGGATGGGAGAGTAAAGAAATGAGTTCCTGCTCTTGAATGCAGATGCTACAACATAGCGCTGCCCACAATGTGGATACAGAAAGGGATAAAAGTTGAGACAGGTTTTATAATCCATCTTTCATAAACAAGAAGGGCTTCAATATGAAGGAAAGAGAAGACAAAGCATTGACATTCATGGCTGTGGATAAAAAGAGCATGGATTTAAAACAGTTTTGCTAGGTTTTAGATGCTCGCCTTAGGAAAGTTATTTGTTTCTATAATTCAATTTTCTCATCATGAAATGTATGGAAAAACAGTACCCAACTGGTAACATTGTGAGAGAATTAAATTAGGTAATCTGTGTAAGCCCCATAGAAAAATGCATTGCACATTATAAGCTCTCAATAAGTGTTGGTTCTATTATTGTTGTTTTTACTATGGTTATTGTTGTTGTTGTTGTTATTATTATTATTATACAGAGTGGTTGTTTAAGGAGGTGATGAGTGATCTTTGGCCAGAGTTATAGAGTGTACTCATAGAGCACAAGTCAAAGCTAATCCAGAGCTAGTTTCTCACTGAAACTAGCAGGGGATGGTCATATTAATTAGTGTTTGCATCACAAAAAACCCTGAACCAAGATGAGGAATGGTCACAAACCAAACTCTGCTCACATTCCTGCTTCGAGAAAGATAGTGTAGAACATGCTTGCCTCAGAGGCATGCGAAACCCATCATGGTTTTGATTCTCACTCTCAAGATTATAAAATAAGAAAAAAATATACTTTTCTTCTGCCTACCAACTTTCTTCCAAACAACCATACTACTGTGAATCCTTATTTGTCTAAATTTTGCATTCTAAGAATGCTAGTTTCAATTTTCTAGAGATGTAAAGGGAAGTTTATTGAAGTGAACAGAATGTAATATTAATCTGTGAGCAAAGGAACTTGGTTTCCCAGCCATAAAACTGTTTTTTAAAAAAATTGTAAGAATGTTCAAGATCATATTATAAGCTCTGAATAGAATAAAAATAGATAAATGACAAGAAAGTGATAGACCTTGAAATTGCTTTGAAAACTAATGGGGACAAAGTTGGAAGGAGCTTAATGTCCATGAATATATGGTAACCAAATGTCTACTAGGGTATAATTGTGAAAGCAGGCTTAGCCTCAGACTTTAGAGGTTAAGCACAAGGGAGAATTCCTTAACAAGGAGGAGTCACTTGTCAAAGAATCAATGACTGAGTTTGTGAAATATTCTCCAGAGAACTCTCAGAACAGGCATGGTTTTCATTTGTCTTTGGTTGACCAGTTAGATGTGACCTCACAGTGCAGTGGAAAAAATGGATTCACTAGTTAAAACAAGGCTCTTTGAGGTCTCTGACTCTGTGAAGCAGACATTGGTCCATGGACACTGGAAAAACTCAATGATGTCTCCTAAATATGTGCCTCTTGGGAATCACATTTGAAGCCAAGATTGTGACAAGTGCCTAGCATTGTCCAGACTGTGAATATAAGCTCATGGATGTTGATCTTTCCGATACTACATGTGCACACTAGACATGTTCACAAATAATCTGGTGGGCATTCTCAAAGTATGAGGTATGGCGCACCCAAACTCCCTGGCAACATTTCACTATTTAAATACTTAGCTATGTAAAAGCTTTGGATACAAGCCTTTAATTCCCTTATTTTAACTGCTTGAAGAAACACACACACACTTCCGTAGGATACTACAATCAACTACTTTTGGCTTTCAAATAGCCATGAAATACTTGAGGTGAGGATGATTGATACCTCAGAACAGTTTTAAGTTTTTAGCTAGGAAACTTTATGTTCCTTTGCTCACAGGTTAATGTTCTTTTTTGCTCACCTCAATAAATTCACTTAACAGTTCTATAAAAACACCTAACTTTTTACTTTTTTTATTTTAAAGATATGGGGTACAACTCAGAGTTAGGTACATAAGTGGTCATTGTGCAAGAAAAGTTTGGGTACCTTTATAGCTGGAACTTCAGGTGTGTGCTACCACACCCAACGAATTTCTTGATTTAATGTAGAGACAAGGTCTCACCAAGTTGCCCAGGCTGGTCTCAAACACCTGGACTCAGGTAATCCTCTTGCCTCCAATTCCTAGTGTGCTAGGATTACAGTCATGAGTCACCATGTCCAGCAGCACCAAGCATCTCTAGAATGCAAAATTTAGATCAATAAGGATTCACAGTGATATGGTTGTTTGCAAAAAGATAATAGTTAGAAGAAAAGTAAAATTTTTTATTACTTTAAAACCTTGAGAGTGAGAATGGCATTACTTTGATTTTTAAAACTCTACATCTTTTTTCCTATTTTTATTTCCTGGCCCTCATGATCTGTTCTTTGGTTCACTGGAAGAAAAGGCCTGCCTTTGACATTACAATCACAACTAGCTTAGAAAATTATGCCTTGCAGATGCTTTCTTCATATTGACATATTTGCCATAATTTTACTACTTACTTCCACATATGTAATCACTTTTCTTCAACAACATGCATGTAATTACTATGAACCCAGTGTGCATTATCTATTGATACCTGTTATGGCAAAAGCAGAATGTAAATATTATCTCAAAACTGAAATACTATAAAAAAATAACAAATCTTGGAGATTAGTTGTGATATGTTTGAAATCTCTTCTGTAGGCTCAAATATGAATTGAAAGTATATAACTACTCTAACACCCATTTACTTGATAAAAAAAAAACTCTGAGGATTTAATTGGCAATAAGCACAACCATGAAGAAGTGATTAAAAATGTAAATGTATTATAAGCTACAATATTCAAAACAACCTGGTATTGGTATAAGAACAGGAATATAGGCCAGTGAAACAGAATAGAGATTCCAGAAGCAAAACCTCAATTTCTCAATCAACTAATCTTTGACAAATCCTCCACCAACTGCCACTGGGGAAAGAAGAACTTATTAAGTAAATGGTGCTGGGAAAACTGGCTGACCACATGCAGAATAAAACAGAACCCCTACCTATCACCATACAGAAAAATCACCTCCAAGTGGATCAAGAACCTAAGTGTAAAACTTCAAACTATAAGAATCTTAGAAAATGCAGAAGACATCCTTACAGAAATTGGAATAGGCAACCAATTCCTGATCCAAATCCCAGATGCCCATGCCATAAAAGATAAAATAGACAAGTGGGACCTCATTAAACTGAAATGCTTCTGCAAAGCAAAATAAACCATCAAGAGAGTGGGGAAACAGCTCACAGAATGGAAAAAAAATGTTTGCTAACTGTGTATCTGACAAAGGTCTAACATCCAGGATCTACAAGGAACTCAAATGCACCAAAAGGAAAAAAACAAACAGCCCCAGTAATAATAGGCAAAAGACATGAACGGACACTTCTCAAAAGAAGACATATGTGCAGCCAACAGACACATAAAAAAATGCTCAGCCTCACTTACCATGAGAGAAATGCAAATCAAACCCACACTGAGATGCCACATAGCTCCAGTAAGAATGGATATCATCAATAAAACAAAAACAACAGATGCTAGTGAGGATGTGGAGAAAAGGTAATGTTTCTACACTGTTAGTGTGAGAGCAGACCGATTCAACCTCTATGGAAAACAATGTGGTGATTTTTAAAAGAACTAAAAATTGACCTGCCATATGACCCAGTAATCCCCCTTCAGGGAATATACCCAGAGAAACTCAAATCATTCTATAAAAAAGATGCCATATTTATGGCAGCATTATTCCCCATAGCAAAAACATGGAAGCAACCATGCTGCCCATTGAAACTGGACTGGATTTTTTAAAATGTGGTCCATAAACATGGTGGAATATTACTCAGCCATAAATGAGGACAAAATTAAGGACTTTGCAGCAACTTGGATGGATTTGGAGTCTATAACACTCTGTGATCTATCACAGAAACAAAGATCCGAGTACCATATGTTTTCACTCGTTACAGAGCCTGAATACCTATCATAATGCTACAAAAGAGGGATTGGCAGCAGCGGGACACTACCAAGGGTTGGGGGCACATGACATCAATAAAAGCACCTGATCCTAATCTAGGCAAAGCGATATCTAGTGAGAGGCCCAAAACTTCACCTGTATGTAAACCGCTTATGCATACAATCCTGACTTGTACATCACAACTTTTTTTAAAAAATGTAAATGTACACTGAAATTGCATTAGTGGTAATATAATTTGCCCAGGCAAAAGGGAAAAATGCCTGCAATAAACTGAATGTTTACATCCCCCCAAAATTCATGTTGAAATCCCAGCCCCCAATATAAGAGGTGAGGTATTAAGAGGGAGGGCTCTTGGGAGGTGAGTAGGTCATGAAGGTAGAGTCCTCATTAATGAGATTGGTGTCTTTTTAAAAGACACCTTTGAGAGCTCTCTCATTATCTTTGCACCGTGTGAAAATGAAACAAGTGGTCTGCAATCTGTAAGAGGGCTCTCACGAGAATTTGAACATGCTAGCACACAGACCTTTGACTTTTAAGAACACCAGAACTTTTAGGAATCGCCACACTGTTTTCCACAGAGGTTGCACAGTTTGCACTGCCACCAACAGTGTATAAGTGTTCCCTTCTCACCACACCCTCTCCAGCAACTGTTGGTTTTTGAGTTATTGATAATTGCCATTCTGACTGGAGTTAGGTGGTATCTCAGTGTGGTTTTGATTTGCATCTCCTTGATTAGTGAGGTAGAACATTTCTTCATGTGTCTGTTGGATGCTCAGATGTCTTCCTTTGAGAAGTATCTTTTCATATCTTTTGCCCACTTTATAATGGAGTTGTTTGTTTTTTTCTTTTCAGCACGTTTGAGTTCCTTGTAGATCCAAGATGTTAAGCTTTTGTCGGACCTGGAGTTGGCAAATACTTTTTCCCAGTCTGTGGGCTGTCTCCCTGCTCTCTTGATGGTTTCGTTGGCTTTGCAGAAGCTTGTAGGTTTAATGATGTCCCATTTGTCTATCTTATCTCTTATGGCCTGTGGATTTCGAGTTTTGTTCAGGAATTGGATGCCAGTTCCAATTTCCATAAGGGTGTGTCCCGCATTTTCTAAGGTTCTTATGGTTTGAGGTTTTACATTTAGGTCTCTGATCCATTTAGAGTTAATTTTTGTGAATGGGGAAAGATAGGGGTCTTATTTGAGTCTTCTGCATGTGGTCAGCCAGTTTTCCCAGCACCATTTACTGAATAGGTTCTCCTCTCCCCAGTGGTGAGTAATAGAGGCTTTGTTGAAGATGAGTTGGTTGAGAAATTGAGGTTTTGCTTCTGGAATCTCAATTCTATTCCATTGGTCTATATGCCTGTTCCTATATCAATACCAAGCTGTTTTGATTATTTTAGCTCTATAGTAAAGTTTGAAGTCTGGTAGTGTGATACCTCCTGCTTTGTTTTTTTTGCTGAGGATTGTTCTGGCTATTCTTGGTTGTTTGTGTTTCCATATGAAGTCCTGTATTGTTTTTTCTAGCTCTGAGAAGAATGTTCCTAAAAGCTCTAAATATCAACCTCCCATATGACCCCGCAATCCCCCTACTGGGAATATACCCTGAAGAACTCAAATCACTCCATGGAAAAGATACGCGCACACATATGTTTATCGCAGCATTGTTCACAATAGCAAGAACCTGGAACCAACCATGCTGTCTCTCAAAAGAGGATTGGATTTTTTAAAATGTGGTATGTATACACGATGGAATACTACGCAGCCGTAAAAAAGAACAAAAATCATGAATTTCACAGCAACCTGGATGGAACTAGAGTCTATAATACTGAGTGATCTCTCACAGAAACAAAGATCAGAGTATCACATGTTCTCACTCATACAGTGGACCTTGAACATCTATTGTAATATTATAAGAAAAGGATTGATAGTGGTGGAAAACTATGGGGGGGGAGGGCAGGGAAGGGAAGTGGGATTAACGGTAGCAAATATCTGTCTGGGGATGGGGAGATACCCCTTATCAAAAAGGGTGTCTGAACAAAACATATTTGCATGCCTAACCCTTAACTGTACCCCACAATACCAAAATAAAAAATATTGATTAATAATAATAATAAAAAGAACACCAGAACTGTGAGAAATCAGTTTCTGGTTTTTATAAGCCACAACATCAATGATACTTTGTTATAGGAACCTGAATTGTTGCATTTATCTTAGCACTGCAAAAGAACTATGTCAAATCCTTGCAGCCTGTTCAGAAGACACATTGAAGGAATCCACCTCCATAGAAAAGGCTCTGCAAAGCATGTCATATGAGGATAGGGAGTTAAGGTGAGATGTGCTAAGTATTCTTAGCAGTTTCAGCACATGGCAACCTCTCTGATCTTCTGGAATGTCACAACAGCTCTCAACCACCTGGGGATCTTCATAGTCTGACCCAGAATGTTTTTCTTTTGATTCTTACTTAGTTAACTCTTCATTTACTGCTGGAGTCCAGTTCCAGGAGAGAGTCAGGGCTTGAGACAGGGGAATCGGGAAGCGGCAAAAAAGAAAAGACGAAAACGACATGATCCTTCTTCTTGGGGAGAGTTCGAGACTCTGCCAATTTTTATTTATTTTCCACAAGCTTATATAGGTTTTCCACTCAGCCCTGCACCCACAAATGTATCTTATGTTGCTAACCAAACGCCCACGTACATCCCTTTTGCACTCATAATAAAGTTGACCTTTAACAATTTCAACCACAGATGGTGTTTTTCTTAAGTCAAACATTTATGAACATCCTGGTTTTCTTCCTAACTTTCTTATAACTATTTACTATTATAGGCCTATAATATCCTTACCCTATAAAGCTAAACCTTAACCCTAAGTCTTATTTAATTTACTTACTACTATATATTTATTTCTCTTAATCTTATTTCTATCCTTATATCCCTATATTTTCTTAACTATCACTTATACTATTATATATCTCTTATCTTACTAGTTTATCTTATCTTACTATCTTATTATTAATATTCTAAATTCTATCTTCATTAAACTGCTTATTTAATCCTAAAATATCTTAACTTATTTTTTATCTCAAATGGTTGCTTTCTACCAGCTCTCAGCTGGGGTCTGTTGTTTATGAGGAAGTGGCCGACTCATTCTTCTCAGCCTCCTGCTGTTACTGAAAAACATCCTTACACACCCTAAGGGGCACCCTTTTTGCTGCAATCTCACCTCCATTATGCCTAGGTATAATTTTTGCTGTCAAATGCCATCATCCATTTGCGCATCTATTATCTCAATTAAAGAGGGAACATTCTCAAGCTTATGCACGCAATCCTTCAAAGTTAGGGAAGGTCCGTCAACAGGATCCATGGGACTTTGCCTCCGTCATGGCCGCATTTTACTGGGGCCTTGCTCCCAGCCAGCATTTTTCCTATTTTCAGGTCCCTTTTACCTTACTTTTACTAGTGATTGCGGCTCCCAGCAATTTACTCTTCAAGACTTTGTTTAAATATCGCTTTCTTGGACAAACTGTCCCAAACCCATATCTAAATGAGCCCCCTACACACCCATATCATTTTGCCTAACTTGCTTCTCACAATGCCTATTCATATTTAGCATTTAATTTTTCTGTAATTCTTTTCATCTTTATTTACCCTCACATTGATTATGATCTCCATGAGTTCAGGGATGAACTCTAATTTGTTCAATTCTTGTATCCTACTGAACATCTAGCATGGATCATTAGAATGACAGTAAATAATCAATGTGAAGCAGTAATACACTGATGCATAACTTTCTAAGTTAGATAGATAGATATGAACCTAAAAGGCAAACTTTTTTATTATCAATAAATTGATAAACAGATGAGGATTATCAAACAAAAATATTAGGTGTAGACTTCAGCAAATTGTCTGAAAAGAGTACTGGAAAATCAATTATTGTTGTTTGAGCAAATGAGGAAATTAAAACTTAGAAAGTTTACTACCTTACCAAGTTCAAACAACTAGCAATTGGCAGGGTATACATTAAGTTCTCAACAACTATTTAATAAATGAATAAATGAGACCACACATTCACAAGACAAATTATCCACAAGTTGTTGGGTAATTCTATATATTATGTTCTTTTCTTTTTAACAAAGTTAAAAAGATTTTTATAAAATCAACATATTACTTTTAGTTTTATATTTGTAAGCCAAAAAATGCATTCTCTTTTATCTGTGGCATCTGTTCAATTTATTATTTCATTCATTTTTTGAACCAATAATTTATTGGTTGTATCAAGTATCAAATGTTATCTGAACAAGATGATGAGTCGATAAGGATACCATGCCTGCCTTCAGGGCTTACTGAAAAACAAAGAACAAATTATCACAAAAATGTAAAGTTACCAAATTGCTACATATTTCATAGGAGAGAAGCTATGAGAGCTTATGATAGTAGAATTTGACCTCATAAGAGATTTCAGAAGGATAAAAGGCATAAATTTTAACTAGTCAAAGATGGGAGGACAATAAATTCTAACAGAGGCAACGGTATTTTCAAGAATCCTGTGACAGGAAGCATGATGTGAGTAAGGGACTAAGAAAGATTCTATGGCTGAATCAGAGAAGGTTAACAGTATATTGTGTGAGCTGAGGTTTGAGATACTGGTAGTGGCCAATTCATGCAAGCCCTCCTAAGAGACTACAAGATGCTAAGGTCAAGAAGAACCACAGAGGTTCTTAAGCTAGGAAATAATAGCGTTATGATATTTTGTAAAATGTTACTCTGGCAGATGTTCAGAAAATACAGAGGATGAAGAGTAAAAGCAGAGAGATGACCATCTGGCAATTAGGATGACAGTTTGGATATAAAGTCAATGGAGATTGAAAGTAAACTGATTCTATATACCATTGGAAAGTAAGCAGGAGATGATTTGTTGGTGGTTTGGATGAGAAGGGACAGGAAAGGAAAGGAGAGTGAAATTTGCATGATAATTCTCAAAATGTCAGACATGGTAGAGTCTGCTAGATTCTTATACCCATGACCATCTTCCCTCTTTCTTCTTAAAAATAGGACCCTAAATTTGTTTGGTGTGCCAAGAGATCCATATAAGATCTATATTTTGGGTCCTTTTTCAGTTATATATGGTTTTGTATATCACCAAACACTGACAAAATAAGTGGAAATGTTAGGGATTTCTGACATGTTTCCTTAAAAGGATGGTGTCAAGGCCTTCCTCTTCTCCTCCTAAATCGTTCTGTCTAGTACTCAGATGTGAAACTGTAACTTTAGTAGTCACCTTGAACCATGACGACAAGGACCAAACCTTGGAGAAGGCAGGCAATCATATTCCAACCCAGGCCTGCATGCCTCCAGACTTCCTTTTTATGAGAAAATGAAACTTTTTTATGTTTAAATCACCTACAGCCAGAAGGATTTACTCTGACACACAGGCTTAATTCACTAGGAAACAGGAATGACATTGACTGGGAGGGAGAAGATTAAAGGAAGTCCAGGGGATGGTGAAAGCACCAAAAGGTTACTTTGAGCGTAGGATTGAGATGTCTTACAGTTGACCAAATGGACAGTAATATATACAGGTCTGGAATTTCTAAAATATATCTGGATTAAGTATATAAATTTAGGATTCACTGACATATATAAAAGACATTTATAATTATTATGTTCATCTTTTCCTGCAAACTTATTCATACCTATCTCACTTGGTCCTTCGTCATCCTTTCTTGTTCTGTCACATATTTACCGATCACATATCAATCTCTGTTGGCCTTTTCTTTGATTGCTTTGTCCAATTTTATTTGGTATTTTATTTTCACCTGCCTACCTGAGGATGTTGTCTTCTTTCTTGACCTGAGCATAGAAATCAGATGTCTCACCAAGCCTCATATTATGACCTCAGCACAGTACTTTCACTAGAATTGCTGCTGCTGATTTGACTGCCTTCTACTGATTTGAAAAAAATAAAATAAATAAAGTAAATTCAGAGTCAAAACAAAGGGCAAAAAGAAACCCAGGACCTATTCTGACTTACACAGCTATTAACATGTCTCCCAGAAAGGTCTGTTTTAACCAAATACCAAAATGCTGAGTTCTTTTGCACAGCTTGTAAGCAAATGTTAGCGTGTGGATTAGATTTACATCTTCCTCACAAAGAAAAGAAAGGGTTGTGAAACTGAGGAGAGGGCATAACAGAGGTTTATTTTGTAGAAATAGAGTCACCACTGCCTGGTTAGAGACGAACTTGACTGATGGGTTTTCCGTGATAGCCTCCCAGCACTTAATCTTAGCCAAATATTAATGTGCTGAATTTATTACAGTTGAGTTATGAAATTAAAAATGACCATCTGTGGCACATGTGTGTGGTACATAGAACAGTAATATAGTGTGGACCAGCCCAACATGAAGCAAAGTATATTGTGATTGTGACAAGGCAGTCAAACTCACTCACACACCAAGACAGGTCAATGAATCTAGTGGACACCGGTGTTGGTCCTCTCCACAGGTATCTGCTTTCTGAAACAAGGCACGATATATATATGAGATATTTATCAATGATTTCTTCAGCATACCTCTATAACAGATGGTGCAGTCTAAATCTGGAAATGTAATTACTTCACTGAAACAGAGCAATCAATTGAACAAAATAAATCCTAGCAGAACGTGATCACAAGCATCAGACAAAAGAAAAAGTTTTGTCATTGTGGTTGCTGTTGTGTTTTATTCTGTTTCTGGAAAGAAACACTGCAGTGAAGCTCAGCATTGCAAAGTTGTTCCACTGGAATTTTTAAGTTGATGTTAGGATCGAATTAGGAAGGTGTGTGTGTACATTTTGTAACCAAAAGATAGAGTGATCAATCAATAGATGATAGATAGATAGATATGTACACACACACAAATACACACACACACACACACACACACACACACACACACACACACACACACACGACATTTTCAGTAGGAAATAGAATGCACCTAAAATTAACTTTTGCTACATACCCAAAAATAACTGGATTTATATTATAAGGCTGAAGATGTGAAAAGCTTAATAGAAAACTGACATTTTTGTGATTTATATAGAGAGAAGTCTAATAGAAAAAAAAAGATGTACTTGACAAGAAGTGGGAACCATGAAACATGGATATATTTATTTGAATTAGTTTATTCATACTTTTAATTGCCTGAGTTCAGAGAATAGACAGCAATTTGGTTAAAATTAATCTTTTCATGCCATACATACCATAAGGATCACAGCAGAGATTGAACTATTTTTTTCTGTGTTTTTGGTTTGTATATATGCAACAGAGTTCAGTTATTTTGGTTACTTTGCAGCTAGAAAAGTGTTGTATCGAGGTTCTGAAGAATTGGTGACTAAATGATGGTTTCATCACCACAAATTGTATCAGTATTTCCAAATACTGTCCTTTCAGTCATTTGGGTCTTCTCATGGAATTCCTGAGCAGTCCACAGAAAAAAAATTAGTGAACTTAGGAATAAAAATATTACTTTTTTACTAGCTGCTCAGTAGTTTTACTATTGCTAAGTTCAGTAATCTTGACACTCTGAGAATGTCCTAGAGAAAAACACTGAGGGACAGTTACTCAGAGAGAAGACAATGCAATGTTCACAGAGCAGACCAAAATCTGAATGTGCTCACTGTTTTACATTATTCAGTACTTCAATTACAAGTGATAGAAATCCAAATCAAATTGAGCAAATAATATGAATAAGTCATGAGAAATACAAATGGTGAAAAAAGTGACGAGAATATTTTATCCTTTGGAAAGAAATTATAATTAAAACAATGAACAATGTTTTACCCTTTATCAATGGGCAGGTTCTTGATGAAGGTTAGGAGTAACTGTCATTTTCATACACTATGGTGGAAAATCTTTTCAGAGATCAATTTGGTTAGAAAATGATAAAACTTAGAAATGTGTCTCAACATTTACTCACTAAACAAATAATTTTTGAGTGCCTATTATGTGCCAAGCACTTTGTGAAATATCTGTTTCTCATAGTGGTTATAATCTATAAGATGAGATACACATTATAACAAATAGGCATACTTATAAACAATGTAAAACTTCAAAGGTGACAAACACTGAAATTAATTTATGTAGAATAGAAGAGCCTATAATGAGAATAAGTTGAGTATTTTCAGAATTCTGGGAAAATTTATTAGGATATACTAAGCTTTAAAGAATTGAGTGAGTAGCCAGAAGCAGTGTCACACTCCTGTAGTCCCAGGTAGTTGGGAAATTGATGCAGAAGAATTGCTTGAGACCAGGAGGTCAAGACTCAGCTTCAAAAAATAAATAAATAAAATGTTAAAATAAATATAAAAAGCATTGAGAAGTAAATGTTTGCTAGGTAAGAAAGGGAAGTAGCAGCAAATGTAAAAACATGCACAAATAACCTAAGGAAGGATAATAAATGCAGAATATAAAAGCCAATGTTTCAATCAGAGTAGGTTCTGCTATGCTGCTGTAACAAATAAGTCTAACATATTTTTGGCTTAAACATAGATGTATTTCTCCTTCACATTTCATAACCATTGTGAATTGACATTGCTTTAGTCAACTCTGTCCCTTGTTCTCATTCTGGAATACAATTTGATAAATTAACCATCCTCTATGACATTATCAATCATCATGATGAGGGGAAAAGTCTAAAAGACCAAAATTAGTCCCATGACATCAACAAAAGGGCCCAGGAAATATATTCATATTCTGTGCCCAGATAGAAGAATGCAGAAATATTTAATGAGTCAACTCATTATTTATCTAGTGCAACTGGAGCTGAGTGAGAAAAATATGAGTCAGAGTAAGAAAACCTGTCTTTCTCCTGTAGCCAGTGGGAAGTCGTTGAGGCTTTACCTTTTTAGGATTTTTTTTCCTGAGGAGAAAAATTATGTAATTATATAAAATTTAATCTATAAACTTGTTTACCATGGTAATGTTTATTAATTTTTTAATGGTAGAAAAGTCTAAATATTCAAAAGCAGGTTCTTGTTCATAACATAGTTGCTGCATCTTAAAATAAAATAACATAACCAATGGAAAAAACATGACATGAAAAATACATGGCCATTGCCTTGCTACGCTATGGTGTGGCCATGTGCTCTCTGAGCTATAACTAGGCCAAGTTTTCTTAAGCTTTGGATCACTCCCCTTCCTTGGGGAGGTGAATTCCCTTTCTTTCTCTCCAATTTACTTTGTAAATAAACTATATTTTCTAATCTAAAAAAGGAGAAAAATATATACAGTAAGTCCCCTCCATACAAACCATCAAGTTGTAAACTTTCAAAGATGAGAATGTTTGTTCACATGTCCAATCACATAAGTTAGTTCATGTGTCTGGTATACATTGTCACATGCATGATTTTGTGTACTTTACCATTACAGTATTGTATAGAATATAATAGTGCAGTATCTTTATTTCAAGCCCAGATGTCTAGAAGCAAGTGTAAAACCAGTAGTGATGTAGTTGGTAGTGTATAGTCAAAGCTCTCAGAACAAAATTCATTCGTATTTAGGGGACTTAATTAACTTAAAAAGTATGCATAAGATATAGTGCAAAATGAAATCTAACTCTTTAAAGCACCATATATTTTGTATATAGACATAAAAACTCTTACAAGTAGATATAGTATAGGGATATGGATTTATTTTATCAGTAGATATTTAATTTAGGATGATTTGTTTGGTTTTGTCTTTTACTTCTGTTGGTTTCTTTGCCATTATGTGTGCTTCACTTGTGTGCTAATTTTCTGCACAGAGTATGTATTCCTTGTCAGCAGAAAAAAATCTTAACTGACCAGGACCTTATTTATCATCATTAAAAAATATTTTTTCTTTTTTCATTAATAAACATGATTATATGACCTGTCATCTCTTGTAAAGTACATAAAAGTTATTGACATGCTTTTTGTCGTACTGTTTCAATTCATCTCAACATCCTGAAAATTGTGTAGACCTTACCACTAGTTCAGACATAGCCTCTAATAAGAGAAAGTTTAACATTTGTGCTCATCAATTTCATTACTTCTTGCCAAGGGTAACCCCTCCATAATTCAGGGTCTGATCTAAAACTGCTACCCTGGGACAATGTAATGGCAAGTTGCTGCCGGTCCAAAGTAACCCAATATTCTTCAAGTCACAAATCTAGAGACCAGTCAAGCACCCAAAGTTTTCAAGCAATAAGACTTCAGAAGAATCCACTCTGTATGCTGTTTTTTTAACACCCTTTGGCCATGGTGATAGGATGGTCATAACCGCCAGTGATGAATCAAGAATATTATAGCACATGTGTCATTGATGCTATAATAAGTGTATATATTGCTGAAGAATAGGAGGCCTTATTTTACTTTCTTACCCCTGGACATTTTACAGCAGTAAATTCTCTGATTTAAAAAAAAATTTGGCGCAAAAACTTAAATCATATTTCAGTTCTATTTCAGCTTCCAAAAAAGTAAATAATCTATTTAACCAGACTTTGCAGACGTTGGCCAAGTGTTGGCCTGAACGCTGAGCTTATACCTGGACGAGTTGATACATCTGACACAATTGGGTTACCACAAACTGGGCCGTACATGAAAGACTTGACAAAGTTTAAAATCACCCTGAGATGGAAATACTCTACTGGGAAGAGTGTTGGTGAAGGAGTAGATTTTTGCTTCTTGTAGGAAATGTTTGTAACTTTGTTGCAGATGAGTTTGGTTTGTTCTTTAAAGGAGAAAAAAAGGTAAAAGAATGAGATAAGAGTTCTCATTACAATCCCTGAAAACCAGAATGGTTCTTATCCAAAATACTACTTATGAGTTCTTAACCAGGGGACTATTGATATCCACCATTTTAGCTCTCATGACTCTTCACAGCATTTTGGATACAGAGACACAGTTCTGATTGAACTAATATTTTATGATGAAAAAATGTGTTGATTGTTTTAAATGTCAAGCTATGGCTGGTACTACTTTTCATGTCGAGAACTCCTATTTTGGTCTAGTGAATGGAAGTGGGATTTGAAATAAAAATAAGGCCAAAATATGAAAATATAAAGAATATGTACTAGACGAGTGGCAGCTTAGATTTTTTAAACAAGATTCTCTTTGAAAGTACTGTCTGATTCCTCTTTGAGAGGTATAAATAGGTCTTTACTTATTTTTGCAGCAGAAAAGCGATAGCCAAGAATTCTGGGTAATATTCTGCAAATATTTCCCAAAACCCTAATCAGTGTGGAAGGAGATTATTAAAATTTGAGTCAAGCCGGGCTTGGTGGCTCAGCCTGTAATCCCGCGCCTTTGGGAGGCTGAGGTGAGTGGATTGCCTGAGCCCCCGGGTTCAAGACTCTCCTGGGCAGTGAGACCTCATCTCTACAATAAATCAAAAAATCAGCTGGGCGTGATAGCACATGCCTGTAATTCCGGCTACTTGGAAGGCTGAGGCAGAAGGATCGCCAGAGCCCAGCAGGCCGAGGCTGCGGTGGCCGGGAGCGGCCTCTGCACTCCAGTCTGGGCAACAGAGTGAGACTCCAACTCAAAAAAAAAAAAAAAAAATTTGAGTCAGTACGGAAAATAAATAATAGAAAGACAAGTCTTCAATTATTGTTTTTATTTTCTTTCATCATAAGAAAGGAAAAAAAAGGAACAGGGGAAATGCCAAGAAAAGACTGATTAGCTCTATCAAATATTTAGTTTCTTAGAGGTTACTCTAATAAAACATAGATGTCCTTCCTTAAGTGAGAGAAAAAAAAAAAAAACTATGTGAAGCAAAGTTCTTTTACTAGAATCTCAAAAGGGTACTTTACAGTAGATTGTTCTCAACAATGTTATAAGGGTGATAGATCAGTAAACACCTTTGAGGGACACCAAGACAAATGTAGGTTGAGTAAGGGCTCATAGACCACTAGGGAGTATTAAAAATGCTAAAACATAGTTATAGCAGCAGAAGTAGAGTTAGGGTATGGTGAGTGTCAGATATTAGGAAAACACAATGGGTACATTAAACGCTAGTTGACAATTGAAAGCAATAGTTAGGTTAAAATCTAGGTCCTTAGGCACTAACAAGAAGAAAAGTAACAGGAATCAGCATGTATATACTGTCTTCAGTAGTTATTGGACTTGAAAGTCTGCTACAAGTTAGGTCTTCATCTGTAGGAGCGTAACTCTGTATGCCTGTAAAACACAACACCCCAAGTTCATCACCAAACACAGTGATTAAATTCAATTTTTAAAAAATTTCCAATAGATATTCCTACTCAACAAGATGTGTGGAAGCCTCAAATTGTTTGAGCTTGTCAGTTACATGCCTTTTATCCATCACCACTGGCCTAATCACTGGCCTAAACCAGTTGAGCTCTCCTAATTTATCAAATTGTTTGCCGTACTGACTTATGTATTAATATTCATAATTTCCAATAAATTACTTTGAAGAACTCACAATTTTAGTTGTAGATTTCTCATACTATCAAGCGTGTAGATGTGTGGGTATAAAATAAAACTAAAAATCCATTAAGTGATAGAATCAATAAATAATTTAAGAAAGTTCAGATATCAACCTCAAATTTTTAGAGGAAAATATCAGAATTCCCTATTTCCTTAAAATGTTACCATCAGTCAGCCAATAAAATTTATAAAATCATAGACTTCAAGTTGGAAGTTAATTAATAGGCCATCTGTACCAATGTCTTAAATATCCATTATTTTGGACACTCCTTCCATTGAAAGTGGAATTTATGCCCATCTTTTATGCATCTGTTTGGGCTTCCAACTCTTTTGTAAATACTGCAATGATTTTGCACATCTTCTGAGACCATGTAATAAGGTTTAAGCTTCTAACTATAATGATGTTGCATAATTTCTGAGGCCATGTAATAAGGGGTAAGCTCTGGGACACATGCATTCATATCCATGCGCTGCCACATAAAAAGCCAAACTATCCTGAAGCAAGCATGCTATGAAGAAGGCAAGGACTCGTAAAGAGGCCACATATAAATGCTGTAGTGGGTAGCCTCAGCTGAGCTCTCAGTCAACTGCCAGCAAAACCTGTCAGCCAGGTGAATGAACTACCTTGGATATGCAACCCAGTAAAGCCATGGTTTACATGGTTGCAGCCGTAGTCCACATATAGCTGCAATCACGAGACACTGTGAGAACTCTTCAGGTATACTCTTCTGAATTCTTGACCTATACAAGGGTAAGCAAAATAAAATTGTTTTTGAACCCCATAAATTTGGGGACAATTTGTCATGCAGTGATCAATAATTAATATACCAACTAATCCAAATGCCCACTGTGGAATGAATTTTTATATATAACTAATCCAAGTGCCCACTGTGGAATGAATCATTTGGACTAAATGACTATAGTAAAAACAAAACAAAAAAACTTCTCACATTATCCATGTTTTGGATAACACTATTTTGCTCCTCATGCTAGAGCAAAATCTTCATTTCTCTAACTTCAAACCAATATTTGGATTACCCTTCTCTTGCTTCTTAAATGTGAAAACTTGCCACATAGACAAACACACTCTACAAACATCTCCTTGGTATTTTCTCCTACAGGAAAACAATACCCTATACTTTCAGTCTTGCCTCAAAAGATATGATTTTCAGAATTCTGTGTGCCTTTTTCTGAATGTATTCCAGTTCGACAATTCTTAAAATATAAAGCAAGGAGTTTGACACTTTATTCCATAAATCATCTCGCTAGAACAGAATTTGGTGAAATTGTCGTTACTATTGCCTCAATTGTGCTAGACACAATATTTCATTAACGCAACCTAAGATTGTGCTAGTCTGTTTTTCTAACAGCCACATCATACCATTGGCTTATTTTATGGTTGTCATCAAATGGAAATCCCAGAACTCTGCCATCTGTACTGTGGCCAAACTAGCTCACTCTCAAGCAGCTGACTTTCTGAACCTAAACAGAACATGAAACTTGTTTCTGCTTAATCTCATTTCATTGGTTTTGGCCCAGTGTGTTCCTGTCAGTTGACATCACTTTTATTCCTGCATCTGTCACTTGTAGTTTCAACAATGCATCCTCATTTCTAAAATTCTATCAAAATTATCAATAGATATATGAAGTCAACAGAGCTGAGAATGTAGTCTAGTCAAACTCCACTCAAAAACTACAGTGGTATTTACCAACACATAGCAGGAAGATGTTTAAGGTATTAATATGAACACCTCTATCATTCAACCCGCTACCTGAGTATGATGTCCTTGCAGAAAATATCATCACATGCATTGATATAATTGAAACAATTGAAATGCATTTTATCTAGAAAATTTCTGTTCTCTATAGATGCTAACAAAATGAGAAATCATATAAATTTATCATGATTTGTCATAAATAAATGTAGGCTAGCTTCTAGAGATTATCTATACTATCTTTCAAAGGTTTATAAGTGATAATCCATTCTAGAATATTGTATTAAGCCAAAAAAGAAAGGACAATAATCTTCATGGCAAGTCGTTATCACTATTTTTGAAAGCTAATATATAATTTTCTTAGTTCAGACTTCTATTAAAAAAATCTGACATTTCTTAAAAACTAGAGTACAGTTATCTTACACTAATACATAATAAATAAATATTGAATGAATGAACTAATCCAGAAATGAGTGAAAAGATACATAAATCTATTATCTTGCTTTAGTTTCTTTATTCAACATATCACTCTATGAACATCATCTATTGTTATGTTTGTAGTTCTCTATCTAACCCCTGCTCATGAGTGTAGACATTTTCTATCTTTTTCTTTTTTTTTTTTTTTTTGAGTTGAAGTCTCACTCTGTCGCCCAGGCTGGGGTGCAGTAGCACGTTCACAGCCACCCCAGCGTCGACCTGCCAGGCTCTGGCGATCCTTCCACTTCAGCCTTCCAATACAATAGGCACACACTACCACACCTGGATAATTTTTTTTTTATTTCATTGTAGAAATGAAGTGTTGCCAAGTTGCCCAGGTTGGTCTCAAACCTATGGGCTCAGACAATCCACTCTCCTCGGCCTCCCAAAGTACTGGGATTACAGGCTGAGCCACTGAGCCTAGCCATCTATCCTTCTTAATGCTGTATCCATGGTGCCTATAATACAGTCTAAGGCATAATGCATTCACTGCATAAAAGCATGTTAAATGAAGGAAAAATATTTAATTCAGCAAGGTCTTAGGTCTCAAACTCACTCAATTACTCAATACTTCCTTATAGTACAGTACTCAATCTATTCTTCCAGTTTAGAATAACTTTCCTTAATCAAGATGACGTTCATAATAGGAGTTCCGTTTTCTCTCTGTCACTTGTTAATGTATTTCCAAGAAACACTTAGTTTGTTCTTATGCCAAATATACTTTCAAATCTGAATGCTTTAATTTCAGAACCCCTGCAAGCAATTTATTTTGGAGGTGACCCCAGGCAGGAAACACTGGGAGGAAAGCTGGGGAAGCAAGACAGACAAAGAAAGAAACATTTAACTCTTCCATTCAGAACATGCAAGAATGCCTCCTTGAGTATTCAGAACTGGAATAGTCATTCAGATAGACCTCAAGAGGTTGATAGAGTAACACATGTTTCAGTAACTTTACATTTCAAGTATTTTCTCCACTTTTTCAAGCAACAGTAATATTCTCTCCTTCAGCACCCAGGGGAAGACTGATTTCTTCCAAGCAGGTTGATAAGGTTTACATGAAACATCTGTGCACATCTGACTCATCTGATTCATGTCAAAGAGGAGATTCTCACTGACATTTTTTACATCTATCGTTTTCCCCATTTTGCAACTGACTCATGATTTGTTGAAGAAGTACAAAACATGCTTCTAGAATTAATATATTACAACTGACATTTTTAATAAATACACAAATATATATCAAATGCTTTAAAAATTGACAATTATAATTAACTATTTTAGTATTATATAAAATATCTATAGACATTTAATGGCATGAAATATGATTAATGGTCTTTTATTTCATATGAAAGGCAGAAACAAAGTGGGCAGTATCACACTTTATTATAGGGATACAATAATCAAAACAACCTGGTATTGGTACAAAAACAGGCATATAGACCAATGGAGCAGAATAGAGATTCCAGAAGGAAAACCTCAATTTCTCAACCAATTCATCTTCGACAAAACCTCCAACAACAACCACTCACAACAACAATAGGGGAGAGGAGAACCTATTCAGTAAGTGGTGCTGGGAAAACTGGCTGACTACGTGCAGAAGAATGAAACAGGATCCCTACCTATCACCATATACAAAAGTCAACTCCAAATGGATCAAAGACCTAAATGTAAAACCCCAAACTTTAAGAGTCAGAAAATGCAGGAGACACCTTTATGGAAATCGGAATAGGCAACCAATTCCTGATCAAAACCCCCAAAAGTCCATGCCATAAGAGATAAGATAGACAAGTGGGACCTCAGCCAACTGAAAGGTTTCTGCAAAGCAAAAGAAACCATCAAGAGAGCAGGGTGACAGCCCACAGAATGAGAAAAAATATTTGCCAACTGCTATCTGACAAAGATCTAACATCCAGGATCTACAAGGTACTCAAATGTGCCAGAAAGAAAAAAACAAACAGCCCTATTCAAAAGTGGGCAGAAGACATGAACAGACACTTCTTAAAAGAAGACATACATGCAGCCAACAGACACATGAAAAAATGCTCAGCCTCATTAATCAGCAAAGAAATCCAAATCAAAATCACATTGAGATACCACCTAACTCCAGTAAAAATGACCATCATTAATAAAATAAAAAACAACAGATGCTGGTGAGGATGTGGAGAAAAGGGAACGCTTTTACACTGTTGGTGGGAATGCAAGCTAGTTCAACCTCTACAGAAAACAGTGTGGTGATTCCTAAAGGAGCTAGAAATTGACTTTCCATATGATCTAGCAATCCCCCTTCTGGGAATATATCTGGAGGAACATAAATCTCTATAGCACTATTTACAATAGCAAAAACATGGAACCAACCATGCTTCCCATCAAAGCTGGACTAGATTTTTTTAAATGTGGCACATATACACGATGGAATATTATGCAGCCATAGAGAAGAAAAAAATTATGGACTTTGCAACAACTTGGATGGATTTAGAGTCTATAATACTCAATGATTTATCACAGAAGCAAATAACTGAGTACCATATGTTCTCACTCATAAGTGGGTCCTGAACATTTACCATAAAACTATAAGAAAGGTATTGGCAGTAGCCAGAAACTGCCAAGGGAAGTGGGAGGGGGTCACATAATATTAATAAGGGTACCTAATCTCAAACCAGGCAAAGTAGGGACCATAGGTAAGCCCAAACTTTACCTGTACAATGACCACTGGTATATCTAATCTTGAATTGTACCTCACATCTTTAAAAATAAAATACATTTTTTTAAAAATGAAAAACAGTTTCAAAGTAGTATATATAAGTTCATTTTAGTAAAAATATATATGCATATGTACACATGTAAACATAATTGGCATAGATGGTAGAATTTTGAGTGTTTTGTTCCTACTTTTATCTTTGTATCTGATTTTTTTCTAAAAATAAAATTATATTATTTTGTAATAAGCAAAAAATTGGTAACTGGCATAAACAAGTAACTAAAATAAGAAAGCAGGCAGATCAATTAAAAGATATTATTTACATACATCTATATGGCAACAAATATTCTTACTTTATAAAAGAATATGCTACCCACTACTGATTACTTTAATAGTAAATTCTTAGTTTTGCTATTAAAATAACATTTGATGATCAAAACTAACATTATTTCATGTGCATTTTAAGTAAAAATTCAGGCTATAAAATTCAGTTTATCCATAATTTTCTATGTATAACATCGTTGAAAATCTTAAATAAGGAAAATAAGAAAAAAGGTGGTAGGAGTTTCTGTTAACTTATTTCTGGTCCCCTAATTTTGAGTACTTTCTCTGATCAAATTTTTTTTAATTACTAAAGACTAAGTAAATTTAATAAACTAGCTTGATTCAAACATAATAATTGATATTTAATAGTCATCATCACCATGATAATCATCACACCATCATAAGTAAGCAGAAATAATAAACTCTGCTGATATTAGACATTGTGAAAAGATTGTGTCAGTACACCCAACTCGTCTTGAACATAGCTTGTGGTGTGCGTTCACCTTACATGATCAAGAAAAGAAATAAGATGACAGTTGGTAGCAAAAGAACCTACCTGGAAATCACTTCAGCAGGTAACATACAGATAATTGTGCTTTCGACAAAATTTCTCTCAGATTCCCATGCAACCTTCTCCGTTGTTAGAGAGCCTGAATTCAGTCACATCTTGGCTATTCACAATTCTTTATGATCTGCTTATTTGTTATCTGTCATATTTTGCTTTAAGAGACACATATTTGGAAGTAAAACAAGAAGCATTTTAATTTGCTATCCCAGAGATAAACTGTTCCCTTAACTGAGTTTTCCAACTTTTCTCAAGTCACAATTTGCAAACAAATGCAGAATATTTTTGTCATCTCTTTATGTTTCTCAGAAATTTGTTCCGTCATTATGGTAGCAAGATTTAAAATTAAATAAATTTAAAAATTCAGGTCCCCACTTGAACTAGCCAGATTTCCAATGCTTAATAGTCAGCTATAGCTGGTGGCTACCATATTGGACAGCACAGATATAGAACATTTCTATAATTTCAAAAAGCTTTATTGGCTGGGTCTAATCTATATATCTAATATTGTTCGCTACTTGTTAAAAGCTAATGAAAAGCTGACATTTTAATGAACTGTACTTTTGCTATAACCTTTAATATGTGACTTACTAGGTAGCCAATGTAACTTAAGGTAGAATTAAATGCAACTTGTTGCTAATATACTCATCTCTGCTGCCATACTCCAGAAGTCATCTACAAATATGTTCCCAAACCAGCTGCTTTACTGGGTAACCAGGGTTTGGACGAGCCTTGCAATATTAACTACTTACCATTGTATGACATTTAAAATATAATCGTTTGGCTGTGCTCAGTGGCTCACTCCTGTAATCCCTGCACTTTGGGAAGCTGAGGCAGGAGGATTACTTGAGTCCAGGAGTTCAAGACCAGCCTAGGCAACATAGCAAGACCTTGTCTCTATAAAAAAAATTTTAAAAAATTAAAAATTAGCCAGGCATGGTGGCATGTGCTTACAGTTCCAGTTACTCAGGAGGCTGGTGCAGAATGATCTCCTGAGCCCAGGAGCTGGGGGCAGCGATGAGTTGTGATGGCGCCACAGCACTCCAGCCTGGGTAACAGAATGAGACTCTGACTCAAAAAAATAGAAATCAAAAATAATAATAATTTAAAAATTGAATAGCTTGTAAAGGTGATAATCATTAATTATCTCTTATGGTTTCTGTAGGCCTGGAATTCAAGAGCTGCTCAGCTGACTCAAAGTCTCATCAGGTTGCAGTCAGATGTTAGCTGGTACTGCAGTCAATTGAAGACTCGATTGTGCTAAATGATCCACTTCTAAAGTGGCTCACAGAAATAGCAAGTTGGTGCCCCTCCATGGGAGTCCTTGGGTGTCACACAACCTGTCTGGCTTCTGATAGCGCTAGTGATTTAAGATACTAAAGCAAAAGCTATAATACCTTTTATGACATCACCTTGGATATCTCACACCATTGCTTCAAACATATTCCATCAATCTCATTCCAGTCGTCGCTGAGTGACTCAATGTGAAGAGAACTACATAGGGACATGAATATTAGGAGACAAGGGTCACTGGGGGGACATCTTGAAGGGTGGCTACTACACTCAGCTCACAGTGTTTCTTGCTCTGGTATAGGGTTGAGGAGGAGAGAGTGTTGAACATTACCAAGGAATGCCTCTGAGACCTGAGCATAGATTTGCTAGTGGTTCCCCCCAAAAAACTCTGTGTTTCATTCATCCTTTGAGCTTCCTCAAATGATTAAGATGCTGGAATTTTCCTTGCCCACTAGTCTTCCCCACAAACAGTGTATTTGCCACATAAGGGCAGGAAAGTTTGCGAAGTCAAACCTCCGATGGCTTTGAGCCTTAGTCAAAAATGTAATGACCAATAGATCTTTAAGATAGATAGATACATAGATACATAGATAGATACATAGATAACCTAGATCCCACCAGAAATTCTAATGTAATGGGTATGGGTGCAAACTGAGAATCAGAAACTGTAAACGTTTCCCAGGTGGTTCTAATGTGCAGAAACAATTGAGAACCACTAAGTTCTCATAAGAGAACTTATTCAGAGGAGGAAGACCCCTCTGAATGTTTGTCTTATGTCTACTCTCCTTCCTTAATTTCTTCATCCTTCTCTCACAGCCCTTATTTCTCACATTAGGACTTCTTTCAATTCAATCCCTGAGAAAACTCTTTACTTCCCACAAAAGTTGGAGGATGTTTTGATCCCTTTCAGTATCTGGTTACCTTCATTAACCCAATATGCAAGTGATCCTTACAAATCCCCAAGGAGTTCTATTCCCAGGACCAGAGGAGAAAGTAGAATGTTCAAATCTACTTCAGGCTCTCGACTGTGAAATACCATGGTTAATTGCCCCACTAATTCCGTAAAAAGCAAATACACCTTATCAAAGGGAAAATTAATATTTACCTAAAACAATGCAACTTAACCTAACCTGAAAAAAGTTCCTCCTGTTAACAAGACTTTGACTTTACTCCTTGTGGAAAAAATAAATAAATCACCCCAGCATGATAGTGTGAAGGCACATCTGCCCCTTCAAGACCTGGCTTATGTTGCTAGAGCCACCATAGTAGAAGAGAAAGACCCCTATCTTTGCCATCTGGACTGGTGCTAACAGTTCTACCCATGTGATTTTAGACCCTCATTTCTTTGTTCCTATAAAAAGGAGAGAGGTGTCACATTGCATTCTACCACATCATCAGAGAAACTCCATATGTCTACTTTCATATGCATTTACAGAAAAAGCTCTACATACCAGAAATTCTCAAAATCTAGAATATTACATGAATTACCTGGGGATCTTGTTGAAATGCTAATTCTGAGTCTAGGTTAAGAACAGATATACTGCCTTCTAAACATGCTCCCAGGAGATGTGCATTTTGCTGGGTACAGGCCAAACTCTGAGTATCAAGGATCTAGTTATTTATAGAAAAATAGGAATAATGACTAAAAAGTAGTTTTTACCTCTCCTTTTCGTTCTCATGTTTGTCCATAGAACTAAAATAGGGCTGGGCTCGGTGGTTCAGCCTGTAATCCCAGCGCTTTGGGAGGCTGAGGTGAGTGGATTGCCTGAGCCCGCGGGTATGAGACCCGCTTGGGCGACTTGGTGAGACCTCATCTCTACAATAAATCAAAAAGTTAGCCGGGTGTGGTAGCGCATGCCTGTAGTTCCAGCTACTTGGAAGGCTGAGGCAGAAGGATCACCAGAGCCCAGCATGTTGAGGCTGCGGTGGCTGGGAGCATGCCACTGCACTCAAGTCTGGGTGATGGAGTGAGACTCCAACTCAAAAAAAAAAAAAAAAAAGAACTAAAATAGTTACACCTTTATCTTTTTTTATTCTCATAATCTCTAATATTCAGAGAATTCTATTATTGTTTCACTTTCCATTTTATTTGGTTTTGTTACCAAAAAAATTCTGAACTTTATAAGATTACAGGTATACTAACAGATTACAGATAGGAAAAGAAAGACTGGTAGCAACAAATTTATTCCATAATAAAATTTATTGTAATAAGCATTATATTCACCAATGCAATTAGCCATACCAACCCCAAATCCTAGATCCCACAAAATGTAATTAAGTATACTTTAACAACCAGACTAAATATTTCACAAATATGTATTTTAGAATTTGTATCATAAAACATAAAGAACATAATATGTATAAGACTTATACAACTCATGCCCGGAAGTATTGTGGTTGCATGTTTGTCAGTAGTTTACTGAGATGCAGTTCTCTGCTAAATACTATAAGTCAATGTATTATTCAAGCCTCTAAGACCCACAAAAGGACGTACTCACTAGAAAAATAGTACCTCTTAGCTTTGGAGGGAGAGTCCATGAATAGTCTAATTAACTATAGAAACTTACAGAAATTGTTCTCATTGTTCTACAATTTCTTTGAAACATCCCTTGGCATAGTCAGTCCTGGATCATTCCAAGGATAAAACCAAAAAAAAAGGTCTTCTTGATCTTCTCTTTAAAAATAATACCAGTTTAAGGTTAAAAAAATTAGTGAGAGCCGGGCTCGGTGGCTCAGCCTGTAATCCCGCGCCTTTGGGAGGCTGAGGTGAGTGGATTGCCTGAGCCTGAGGGTTCGAGACCCGCCCGGGCAGCGAGATCTCATCTCTACAATAAATCAAAAAATCAGCCAGGCGTGGTAGCACATACCTGTAATTCCGGCTACTTGGAAGGCTGAGGCGGAAGAATCGCCGGAGCCCAGCAGGTCGAGGCTGCGGTGGCCGGGAGCGGCCACTGCACTCCAGTCTGGGCGACAGAGTGAGACTCCAACTCAAAAAAAAAAAAAAATTACTGAGATATTTTGAATTTTCCCTGAGTTAATAACAAGACAGTAAATAAGATTATGCCTTTCTTTTGTCTTTTACTATTATAGAGAAAAAAATGGATTAAAAAAAAAGGCAGAACAAAATATTAAAAACAACTGAAAAGACACAAAATATGTCCTTTTAATCTTGGCTACTCACTACAATCAAGTTAAGCTTTTTAAAATTTCACTTAATCACGAAATTCTTTTAACTACAAAAAAGGCACCAACCAAATATGACTCAGTATTGAATGAATTCTTTCATTCTTGGAGCTGTTATGTTAGGATTACTCCAAAGGGTTTCCAAGTGGGATTTTTTTTTAATTGATTCACATTTGGACACAAAGAAAAAAATTACCCCAAAACTATTATAAAAGTAGTTTTGTACATACTCAACCTGGAAAAAAAAAAGTATGACGGGTTTTTTTTTGCCTCCATGGTATCAGCCAGTCTAATTATACAATATTTCCAAACCTCACCCAACCCAAAATAAATACGTATATGAGATGACATTGCAACTTGGACACCCAATGTTCACAAAGGCTGACTCCTTCATAGGAGTCACCCTTACCACAGTCTTTACCTTGGAAATTACATCTGAAGTGACTGGATCAATCCCTTCAAGCAGCGTATGTTGAAATTTTAGTCTAACTCCATGGTAACTGTAGCAATGCTTATTTCATTACCAACTATGATAATGAACATAAAGAACTTTGGATGCAAATATTTGGCAACAATAGTGAAATTACCTAAATATGGTGGCTGTTGTTCTGTTGGCTCCTGGGAGACCATGGAAAAATATACAGAATAAGTAACTATGTCCTTGGTTGGACTCCAGAATTAAACAATGGTTTTATGGGATTATTTCCATTTGCCTAGAAGTTATAAGATATGAATTTCTGTCCTGCTTTGTTGCTGATCAATTGTTTGAATTTGAGTAAGGCAATTAGCCTAACTGAGCCTTAGTTAATTTATCTATAAAATAAGAAAACGTTTGCTTCAACATATCTGAAGTCCTTTCCATCAAGAAAAATATAAATTGTCTAAATATTTTTTAAAGTGAAATGCTAAGATGTGTGTCTTACCCATTGTCCCCTCTCTAATCTCATTCTTGACCTGAAGCTTTCTGGAAAATTTTAGCCACTAACTATGAATCACTAATTAAACTCTTGGCTGCCCATGCCAGACAAAGGAATGTACAACAGTCTACAAATGTGATACACTAACTGCTAGTCAGCAAATATTTACTGAGAAGCCACCAGAGAAAAACTACTACATAAAACTGATTAGTGTTAGAGTCTCATTGAAAACCAACTATGGGGCAAGAGGTTGGGACTCCTTCCTATAACTGGGAATATTATTAAACAATGAAGTTCACAGATAATAGATCAGAATAGAGATATACATCACTATATCAAAGTGGCAGAAGACCCTTCACCTAAGCCTGGGTAGTACTCAGATGGACAGTGTCAGCATACTTGAGAAAGAAATGTATTTGACAGGAACAGCATTGGTCAGTCTGGAAACTCAGAGATATGACCTTGAGAATTTGTCTCTAGCACAATCTAGATTTACAAGCACCCTTTCCAAAAGGTCCTCAAGTATAAAAGAGATATAACTATCAGGCTAAACTGTTACTAGAATGTTGTTCTTCCAACCAATTCCACTTTCATGGTATTCATATTCACTAACCTACCTTCTGATTCTAATTTGATGTCCCACACGTCTGTCACTGCATGGAAAATATGATCCCCCTTCAGAATGAAAGTAACATATTTTTCTGACTGGGAATGATAGCTCTTGGTACACTGATAAATCTGTATTCAGAGTTTCTCAAACTGTTAAAGGGAAGAAGGAATTCCTATAATGAATTCCTTACAATAATGCTAGGCTTTTCCAAGGAAACCATATGTCACAACTAGGCTTCCTTCCCTCTTAAACTTTAACACGATATAGTCTTTCTATCTGTTCCTCTATTTCTTTTTATTCTTATCCTCCTCACCCTCCTTCCATTTTCTCCAATAAAGATAATGAATTGACATGGGCTTGGGTTTTAAAAACAATTGGGCCTAGACAGATGTTAGACAAAGGAATATCAAAGAAAGCAGTGATTAAATTGAGTTGGGGGATTAAGTAGACCAGACCAGTCAGTTTAGAAAGGAGTAATGCCAAGTGAGGTGAGACTAGAAGCTTAAGCTGGATTCAGATCAGGAAGATTTCCAAAGGCCATTAATGCATCTGGTCCTATACAATTGACTATGAGAGTTTTTAGGATTTCTTGAAAGGTAGTAGCATAGAAAAAAGTTGAATTTTAGGAAGACTTTGTAAACTAAGTACAATCATGCATGGAGTCTCACTATATACTTAATGCAAAAGTATATAGTTTGGTACTTTGTGATTGCTTTCAATCAAAGCAATCACACATTCCTCTTCAGTGAATGGAGGTAAGGCACTTGGTTAAAAATGACTAACATTTACTCACAAAGAGACAACTGTAAGGAGGTGGGGGTGTGTGGGCATGTTCATGAGTAATGAAAGGAGGAAGAAAAGGAAAGAATAGGAATCTCTTTAATTCATCCAGTACCTTTCCTCGGGATGGAGTTTGGCTTTCAAATGACCTTCAAGTCAACATTGGCTGCAATTCAGACACCAGAGCAATATCCAGGAAGCCACCAGAATAACAGAAGACCTTTAAACACATGTGTCTGGGTTTCAGTGTTACTCCTGAGAAATGTCTATAGTCTTCCCCCAATGCCTTCCTCTGTGAGGAGTGAAAATTAGGGTGACACAAGGCAAGGAGGGACAACTGGAAACACCAGTTGAAACATAGCATCTAGTGGAGACTTTTCTACTGTCACAGAACCTGAGAGATGCTTAATAATCATGCTAGCTTCTAAGGGTAGCTTTTCCTACAGAAAGGTGAAACAGCCTCAGAATTTAAGCTCGGGGAAAATATGTCTGTGTGAGTATGAGAGAAGGGGAGTTTGTATGCATGTAGATGTGTGTGTTTTCAAAGCAGAGAACAAACACAAAATCACACAGCCTTCTGGTCTGATGGGTTTCCCTGAATTGGATGTTTCAGTGATGCAGTTTGGCCTTTGAGCTTTCATTTGAGCTGAGGTTCCCTCCCTCTCTTTTTGCTTCACTTCAGTGTTTTGCTTGAATCTGAGTCATAAGCTCCTTAAACTGGCAGGAAGTGGATAGTCCGGCTGGCAGCTCACTCTCCCCCAAGGAGGAGTGTCTTGGCTGACACCTAAGCAACCTTTTCCATCCCCAGACTCTGTAGCAGAACCAATGAACATAAGCAGAACAGAAGGCGGGACTACAGTCACAAAGTAGGAGAAGAGAGAAACAATCCTATAGAAACCCATTTGCTCAAGCAGTGGTTTACAAAATGGCTATTGGAATTTCCTCAACCACTCCCAAGTCCATAGAATGTTTTGTGTTTAATCCCTAAAGCAGACCTATAGACACTCGATAATCTCGTTCTTACCCTAACCCTACAGGTCTTTATTCTTCATCAAGCTTCTGACTGACTCCTCGCCCCATCAAGCTCCACTTTTCCCTTATGTCTCCTAAACCACCGCTACTCTAACAGCTAAGTTCACACTCTCAGTGTTGGCCCTCTCGGGCTCAGATCAGGATACCACAAAGTATGGCACCTTTGTGTTCTAAGTACTTTGAACTAAAGGAAACTGGGAGGGCCTCAGCAGCAAGGTGTCTCTGGTCTTCTCCCACTCCCCTTTCTTGCCCAAAACATGTCAAAGAAGCCAGAATTCCTCTGCCCAAGGTGGGTTATAGAAACTAAAACTCCTCTCCTCCAAAGCAAGCCACAAAACCTAGAAATACTGCTCTCTGACCTACTTTTCTTGAAAGTAGGTCATAAGACCCTCATTCTAGGAGGTGCTGCCCCAAACCCAGCAGAGGGAATGCTAGACAGAGAGACTAAGAAGAATCTGAACAAACAGGCTTTGCTAGGGTCTCCCTCCTCCCCTAGTTTATTGCCATTAGATCATACCCCTTTTATACAATCAGTTTCTCCACAACTATTCATCTCTTTTATTAGACTTAGCATATAAACACATGGTTTTCCTTGGGTCTTCAGATCTTCATTTCTGAAGATTTCTGTGTCATGTAAACTTCATCAAATAAATTTGTTATGTTTTTCTCTTATTAACCTGTCTTTTGTTATAGAAGTGTCGGCCATGACCCTTGAGATGGATCAGGAAAGATATTACCATTTTATCCCTACAACTCTTGAATAAGGCAAAGTAATAAGTAGCAATCTGAAGGAACATTTTAAAAAGGCCTCCTTCCTGCCCAACTCTACTAGAATTCCTGCTTTACTGTGTGAGGAAGAGTACAAATGTGATCAGAGGGGACGGAAACACTGAGACATTCTCAGTCATTGACACCGCAGCTCCCATGAGTTGTCAAATTAACTCCAACAAAGATCAAGGACACACGCAAAGAAGAAACCAGATTTGGAGGAGGCAGAAAAACCGGGAGAGAAAAGTTTGGCAGATGCAGGTTGTCATACCTAATGATTACTACAATGTGGGTGACCTTGGAAGCTGCAGTTCAGGGGAAGGGAAGGTGGGGGTCTGAACACCTGGATGGAGTGAATCTGCCAAAAAAGCTAAGAGGTGTTGAAAAGTAATGGCAGAATATTGGCAACAATCCTTGTTTCCTTCATAGTTTTTCCGCCAACCAACCTTGTTGCTTAAGTTTAGGACTGAGCTTTGGCAGATTTTCTTCATGGAGACCCCAACAGAAAAAGTCTGTCTCATCCAAGACAGATCCAACTCTCTGTATGTCCCTCTCCTAACTCCCACCATCTCGTGTACCTTTCACTGGCTCTCCTCTGCCTCATCCCCAGCCTCCTCTATCCTCACTTCTGACGTGGGGCAAGACTCCCAAGCCAAGCACCCCTGGCCTGTTTTCTCCCTGATGCGTCTCTATTTCTTCCTGTCTGCACCATCACCTGATACCTTTTGATTGCTCATTCCAGAGCTCTGCTGTCAATCAAGTGTTTGACCTCCAAAAGGCAGTCTTTGGCTATCCAATTTATGGAAAGTATAAACAAAACTGAACAAAAAAAAATCCCTGAAATATTTGAAACAGGTCCTGTTTGGAAAGTTAAAGCTGGTGAATGCTGAATGTGTAAAATAACATCTCCCACTGTCCTAGAGAGAACTTTGCAAAGTGGCTATATTTCATACATTAGAAATATATGCAGTTTTGTTATGAATTGAGCTCTTTCTCTTCACAGACACTGGCTCTTTGTTTATTTCAGATATGAGCAGCTACTCAGCTACTCCCCAGCTCAATATTTGTGGCATATTAGTTATGAGAGATAACATTGAATTATTAATATAAATAATGTGTTAATACTACCCCACCTGTATGTGGAAAGAGTCTTGGAAAATAACCTCTATACTTAGTTTAAAATGATATTCAGAACCAAATTCTAATAGGGAAGAAGAGGGCACAGGGCACACACATAACCACCAGGCTCAAATAAGTCTGTTTCTCCCTTTTGAATTGGTTCAGATGAGATGTGCCTTTCGATCTTTCCCCATGTGTCCACTGTGAACATCTGAATGCCAACGTCCCTGTAGACAGATTGATTGTGAGTAACTCATCTAAATTAAAGCCCTTGTTTTGCTTGATGTTTAAGTACTACAGACCTTATCTGACAGTTTGAGTTTAGGAATATAAAGGGGTGAAAGCAATTAATCAGAGACCAAGACCTGAATAGTAAAATCCTTTAGAAAATGGAAGTGCCTGCAGGAAAATTTCATTAATTCAAGGAGTTAGGAAAAGACCAAATTGATGAAATGTGACTTAGAGAAGCAAAAGATAGATGAGAATCCCCTGATAAGTTAACTCCTTATCATAATTCTGTCTCTAATAAGATATGTCTCCTAAAGCAGAATTGTTTTCTTAAGTCTCATATGACATATCTGTATATAGCCCATGAATGAAATACAACTGTATTAAGACCTGTATTTTTGCCGGGCTCGGTGGCTCAGCCTGTAATCCCACGCTTTGGGAGGCTGAGGTGAGTGGATTGCCTGAGCCCGCGGGTTCGAGACCCGTCTGGGCAACTTGGCAAAACCTCATCTCTACAATAAATTAAAAAATCAGCCGGGCATGGTAGCGGGTGCCTGTAATTCTGGCTACTCCGAAGGCTGAGGCAGAAGGATCGCCGGAGTCCAGCAGGTCCAGGCTGCAGTAGCCAGGAGTGGCCACTGCACTCTAGTCTGGGTGATAGAGTGAGACTCCAATTCAAAAAAAAATTAAAAAGACCTGTATTTTCAGAGAAGTGCTGTAGTCAAATGGACATATTTTATGCAAAAATAAGAACCCTCGAAATAAATTATTTGCATTTTTGAATTCTTTGAAGAGGACAAAGAATCTCCAGCAATATTTTTTTTTTTAAATTCCTTTGCTCTCATCCCAGTGGCAAACATAGAAGCCACTCCCAAGACACTTTCTTCAAAATAGCAAATGAACATTCCCCCCGCAACTCTTCTGCCCTCCAGACATTGACTCTTTCTCCTTACCTTGCACCACTTCATTGGTTTATCGTGACCATTGATTCTGCCTTTCCCTCTTCCTCTCACCTTCCAGGTCCCCTTCTTCTACAATCATGCTCTGGTTCTCCATCACAAATGCCAGGAGGATCGGGCAGACCCTCCTCAGATGGCAAAATTAAGGATGTGAGGGACTGACTATACATAGAGGAATGCTTCGTATTCATTACAATAATGGCACATGCATGATCTTAAGTAGCAATGATATGGAAAAATATGTTGTATATTCAAAAGGGTTTCCTAGATAGAAATCCTAAACTATGATGGATCACTGTGAAGAAGTAAAGCAGACTATATGGGATTCAATGAAAATGAATGAACTAGAGTGACATGCATTCAGGCAGATGATTCTCATGCATGTATTCCTTGCTTTTACAGTACTTTGTCCTTTTAACACCTTGGTCTCCACAGACTTCCAGCTCTATCTCCTCTACTTAGGTTGTCCAACACATTATTTGCCTGGGTTCTCCCTCCCTGAATCACGGTCCAGTAAGCTGAAGCAATTATAGGACTTACCACATTATTTTGCCATCTCTCAGGTGTCATTGTCCTGTGATACTTGATGATCAATGTCTTAAAAACTCTTTTTTCCCATGTATTTTGTCTGATTTTTTGTTATTGTTGTTGTTATTTTAGGTAGGAAGGCAAATACATTTCCTCTTACTCCATCTTAGCTGGAAGAAAATTTCTGCCAGCTGTAGGGTTAACAGAAACTCAGGATGTATTTAGTGAATTAAACTGCTAACTGATCCACAGCTTCAGACACATAATGGCCCTTCTGCCACCAAAATGAGATCTCAAAGATTCCACAAAGCTCATTATGCTCTGTACTTTAAAACGGTGCACAGCCACTTCCATCCCAAAGTGAGCAATCTTTCCCTGGGTGTACTAGTTTCCAAGGGTTGCTGTAACAAATTGCCAGAAATAGGGTGAAAAAAGAAAGAAATAAGAAGGAAGGAAGGAAGAGAGAAAAAAAGAAAGAAAGAGAGAAAGAAATTAATTTATGGAAGCCAGAATTTCAAAATCATGGTGTCAATTTGTAATTACCTTGAGACAATTAGAATGTCTTCATTTTATTCTAACACACAGCACTCTGAATTGTACTTTGCACTAAAAATAAGCTCTATAGTGTTTATATAATATTTAATTTAATTGAAAGAGTCAAGAGCCTTTTCTATGAAGATAACTTTGGGCTCCAGTTTTCAGGTTAGGAATTCCTGAAAATAGTGCCAGATAAGCAATTCTAATATGCCTATAAAAGACACTTGCCTAGGGAACAAACAGTATTTTTCCCACCTGTGCAGAAAGTATTGGAATGCCAGACTGGGGGAAATTTCACTATTTTGTAAGCCACAGAGAGGAAAAAATGGTCTGAATAAAACTATTAGCTAAAGCTACAATACCATCAATTATAAAATGCACCACAGACCTCAGAGATAATTAAAAAGCGAATGATAGTCAACTCAGAATTAAATACATAGAGTATGAGTAAGCATTATGTGTGTGAAAAATGGAGATTGCTGTCCTGCAAGTTACCTTTCATCCTGTCTAGAAAATTTCCCCAGTTTTCTACACTATGAGATTTGCCCATCCCCTATCCTCCCCATCCCCTAGACATCCTGCCGCATTACAGCTCACTGGCCCAATGTAGCTTGGCCAATCAGGTTTAAAATTTAAAACAGAAATACCAGAGACTGAGATTCTTTGTAGCCAAGTCACATTAATGGCAATCTCATAACTTTCCTTTAGACTATCCTTTCCAAAGGCTAAGGGATTTAATTTTGCCTCAATTCCACAAAATACCCTAGCATCCTTTCAGTAAATTCTTTTTCGTGGCTTAAGTTAGCCAGAGTTTATTCTTGTGGCCTGAAACCCAGAGAACCTTAACTAACACAATTCCCTAAGAACATTTTCGGAAAGATATACAAGAAATTAACCTTAATTACTTCTGAGAAATGAATATAGCTACAGTTTGCTAATGATGTAGAAAGCAACTTCCACTAATATTCTATACATAATACACTGTGTGATTGAACGTTGCGTTGCTATGGTTTCATTTAGTTTGTCTTGGGGTATTCACTTTTACATTGTGAGTGTGTATTACTTGCATACTTTTTCCAGCTAGGTTTAGTGTATTTTTTTTTACTGTCACATTTCAAAAGAAATAATATAATAGTAGCTTTCTAATCTATCATGATTCGCTTTAATCCTTATTTTGGCCCAGTAGCCTCATTTCAGGGACGTACAATCTGATCCTAGAATAGTTATGACATGGCCAACCCAGACTTCCTCTTCCCTTGTCATAGGGTAAGTAACGATCTTGTTTTTAAATGCACTAGGCACTGATATGAAACATCTTCCTAAGTTGCCTTATGTTCTTTTATTCTATATAATACTCCAAATTTATTCAGTTTGAGAATGTTTCTCATTAATAATCTCCAGCTTTGAAAAGAACATCAAGCTTCAATGAATTTGTTATTGAGCATTTCACACTTTAATGTGAATTGTCTTAATTGGGTTAAATGTAATGTGAATTGTCTTAATTGGGTTAGATGTAGCCAGACAGACAAAATCGCTATCACTGAATGAGTTGGGAGTTCTGTTGGAAATGTGATAAACTTAGACTACTGGATGTTATGGAGGTTATGCCCCTCTAGTTTCCTTCTTCAACTTTCCCCACCACTACTACTTAAAAAGAAAAAAGCTAGTATGGTCAGAAAAATCTCATTCCCCTGGAAGGAAATTAGAACAAGTCAAGACAAATGAACCAAATTAGCCATCTGTAAAAATAGCCCATCCTAGGAGATGACCTATAAATGCCTTACCGATGGAGCAAAGAGTTTTCGGTCCAGAAAGGGCTCAGGAAAACTGGACTGGAGTGTCATAATTATCAAGCAGCAAGCTGTGCAATTGTATTTTATCTTGCTTAGAATGATGTCATGGTGCAACATCGTTTGGCCCCTCAAAGTGTTAGAATGTTGGGGTGGGCGTAATTATCCTCCCCCCACCTCAGCATACTATAATAGCATTTTAACTAATTTTCCTAATATGCATTTATATGGATTCTTAGTGTGAATCCAAGTAGGGCAGTTATTAGCTCACTCCTGCTTAAAATTCACAACCAGTTCTCCACCTCCTTTAGCAAAATGTGGTTTGTCAGTATAGTCTGCCTGTTCTACCTCAGGAGCTTCAGCTCCCAGCCATGCCCCTCCCCTATATGGCCCATAAATATGCCTTGCTGTGTTTCACATCCTTGAGTATTTTCATATTCTATTTTCTCTAGGTAGTATGGAAAATCCACCTTTCAACTCTCCTATACACCCTCTTTGTCTCAGCCAGGGAGACTCTGCTCAAAAAAATACCTTCTGTAAGACTATGCATGCCTCTTCATAAAAGAATGATTCCTTAAAATTCTACTGACATGTATCTGACAAACTGTAGATATCTGAGTACATTTCTCTCCCCTATGTAAATACAGAGTTCCCAAAGGACTAGCACCTTCTCATGCCACTTGCATCTACCAGTCTCTCTACATGCTCATAATAAACCCTCAAAAACATTTAAACTCATGAAGAAGGCACTAAAAACTCTTGTCAGGAAAATTTATCCAGGACTTAAACATTATTTTTTTTAAAGTTTCTTGGCTATTTTAAAATTTTTCAGGAGTGACTGTTAAATTTATAGAAAATGAAAAGCAATGTGAATGATTCCTGTCCATAGCAACACAAATGAATTATATAAATCCTTGCAAAAACCCTCACAAAAAATTTCTATAAATCCTTGAAAATTCTTATTTGAACTGGTTTTAATATCTTACTGGTTCTCTCATTTATTAATGAGTTTATTAAAATATTTGACATGTATTCATTTTATATTTGCATGAGAATCATGAATTTAATATTTTTAAAAATTATGTTTTCACACTATAATAGTAGAACATTTTAATATAATGTGTCTGTGCATGAACTACCCATAACATAGGTTGAGTGTGTGTTAATAGAACATAGAGAATGTTTTCTATCAAAAAATTTAACATGATAACTGAAAGGAAGTGAAATTAATATATCTGTTAAAACCATTAACCATATATCTGTTAAAACCATAACACTAAATTAAAACATCAACAGAATAATATAATAGAGCATTTTAAAGCAAATGGACCAAGTTTATACACACATATATTACCTATACATATATATATATACATACATATACACATACATGTGCTAAAATGTAACTGATACATTGCAGTCAATACGTTTTCCACAAAGTAATTCCAAGTTTATTGGTTTCTGCATCACAAGTATGTATCACACTCTATTAAACATGTAGTCATAAGGGCACAATGTTAACTCTGTTGCTTAACTCTTTTAATCACTGTTACTCACCCTTGCCTGTTATTTGCTTTTCCATCATTTTCTCTAACTAAAGCCTATGTATCATATCCCCACCAGACATGGTCCCACTCATTCAAGTGGAAATAGAAACCTTTCCATATAAAGCAGCTGAACAGACTACATTAAACAAAAAGGTTCCCAATCTAATGACCCATTAGTCATAGTCAACTGATGATCCACTGAAATGACTGACCAGGTAACCAGGTCATCTAGCTCAAGGGAAGGGTTTATTATACAGATTTCACTGTCCCAAACCTAAGGATCACAGCTTTTCCCTTCATTCAAAAAGACAGGATGCAACCCCAGGAGCCCCATGGCTCACGACTTGTGCAGTGTGAGTTTCTCATGGAGACACTCATGCTTCAAAGGACTCGGAGTACACCCTCTTCTTAAGACTGAAATTCAGCTTCCCTGTAAGAGAAGGGTATTGCAAGGTCACCAGTCTATCACGCAGACATTTTAAAAAGCGCAACATCACTTCTCAAGATACATATTACATATGATTAGAACTTTATCCTATTTTTCTCCCTCTCTTAACTAGCATTCCTTGGGAATAGGAAAAAAAAAATCAAAGGCATTCCCACACAAAAGTTCACATTGAAGTATGCTTAAGTGTCAGATTAAAACCAACAAAAGACAGGAAATAGGGAGTTAAGATTTTAACTCAGTCCTGAACTCACCCTATTGTGTCTAGGTACCAAAGGGTCAGGAAAGAACCCTCAGGTTCAGAATTAGCTGCTTCTGTTTCCTTTCACTTCTAAGATATTATACTTCAAAAAATATTAATTTCATAAGAAACACCCAAGTGCCTATAACCCACAAAGAGTGGTAATCTGTGCATATCTCTAGCTTTAAAAGGCATAGTTCAACCTTACACCTTTTCAAAATTAGAAAAACATCTGTAACCTTTGGTAAATCCTCTTTCTTATGTATCTGTTTTCTGACAGTACTGAGTTCTGTCCCTTTCAATTAAAAAACAGAAAAGAAAAGAAAAATAAAAGATGCCAGACATAGGAAAAAGCAGCAATTTCTTATCGGGTGACAACGAGCAACTTGCTTATTCTAAGTTTTTTCTTCAAAAGAAATCACTAAACTCATTTGCAAGCTTAATTTTCTAATTTAGGATGACTTCCAATACCAGGTATGATTCAGATTCCTCTTGATCATTTTTCACTTTCTTCCTTGAGAAATAATTGAAACTGTTTCCAGCTTATCCCCAGGCAGGAAGCGCACACTCTTTGCAAAGATGGGCCACACTTGGGGCCTAGACCATGTTTACCTCGAGTTCTGTCACACCAGTGCTTGTAATAGATACTACTTAGGTATGCTTGTATGTCCACTGATCAGAACTGGAAGTGCATTTTGTATTTTGTATAATGACAAAGCATATAACCTTGTGTGATGCATAGCATTGCTGAGGAAATTGGTAGAGGTTATTAAGACTCCAAGACCACGTGTAACAAGAGGCATCCTTGAGGAAAGACACTGAGGGTTCTAACAACTCAGGGTCCCTGAAACTTTGCTTCTTTGATGCTCTTCATGCTCCATGACTTGAGACAGATGTTCCAGCAGATTCACCTCTCCGGATACAAGAAGCTGTGGGTGACTGAGAATTCCTGCCAGTAAAGACCTCCCAGGTGAATTTGCAGAGTTGTTCTGCACCTGCCTTCTAAGAAGACCAGGGAATTCATCCCCTTCTCATCACTTCTACTAGTTTATTTCTTTCCTTTTTCAACCTCCACCCCTGAAAAAAATGAGCAAATCATTATTCATCCATTGACCAAAACATGTAAAACCTTTCTTTACATCTAACTTTAAAAGCAATATTGTAGGGTAAAAACGGCAAACATCAAGACAATCGAAAAGTTTAAGGAAGAAATAAGTCAGTGCACTGTCTCCTTGGATGGGGTAAAAGTTTAAATTTTTTTCCCACTTGCCTGTTGAGGCCTTTTACTCGCTTTTCCTCATATGCAAACAAACATCTTTCATTTTCACTTAAATTTTACAAGAAGAAAACTCAGGCATTGAAAAGTATGTTCTATATTAGTCTTTCAAAGAAATAGCTCAGTGCTTGCAGAAAATGATAAAACCTACAAAAAAGCAAATAGTTCCGAGTGCCTTGACATTTATCATCCCAACTGGCTGAGTTTTAAGAGTGAAAAGGGTCAGGACAAATGCTAAACTGGACTGAGTAACCATGACAAGTGGCTCAAACTAGGACCCTCCCAGGCAAATTTAAATGTGGGGTCTCTCTCAGGGAGAAGTTATAAAAATGTCTGGTATGACTTTCAAGCATTTGTACTTAGAGAGGCAGTGGGAGACAGAGGGTTTTCAGCCTAACAGGACCTGGCTAAACTGAGCTTTGGAAAGGACCACTAAGAATTCCATTTAAAAAAGGGTTCCTCAGGCTGGATTTGAGAGGCCTGAAGGAAACAGGAGATATTTAACTTAATGCTCTAGATCTTTGAAAGGTAACGGGGGCTTACATTGACTGCTACCAATGGTATAAATAAATAGACCTCTGTAATTTAACAGATGTGGGAAACCCCATGTCTACAAACAGGGTGAATCAGAGGTGATTTTTCTGAGTAACTGAGTGAATGACTTTAACAGTATTTTGGGCACAACTGGGGCCAATAAGTTAAGTAATACGCACAAGTTTACCAACTAATAACATTGTGGCCTTCAGAGCTACCTCTTAGTCAAAAGATGACTCTATTTCAATGTTATAAGGGCCTAAAGGGGACATGGGCAGGATATTGTCAGATCCCAGGAATTATCTCTATTTTTGCCAGGTGTGGTCAGACCCTGGACTACATATCTAAAAAGGTGCTTTTGAGTTCTGCTCACGCAACCTCATGCCTTATTACCTTTGGCAAATTCTTGCCCTCTTATGAGCCTCTGTTATAGATTTTGAATCTCTGAATTGGGTATGTTTTTTCATTACTTGGTATGTGCAGTTCCCCCTAGCAGAATGCCCTTCCTATCTTTTCTAAGAAACTATTTGTCACACCCAAAGTTACTGCCTTTGTCAGGTTTTCCCTGAAAAATAACCATTCTCCATCCTCCACCCACCGGAAACATAGCCTACCAATCAATCACCTATCTGCTGACTTCTTGAAACAGACATAAATTCCTCTTTTCTAAACAACTTCCAGCTAAGGGATAACCAAGTAGCATGGTTTAGTACAATGACACATAAGCAAGACTCTTTTGAGATGGGGATTTTAAAAAAATATTGTACTTCTCTGTTGAACAGGAACAGCTGTTACACCCTTTTCCTCTTTTTCCTTCCTTCTTCAAGTCTCTTTGAGCACCATTATAGTTTTGGAGATGAACTAGCCATCTTGCAACCATGTCATACCAATGAGAGGATGAAAGCCAACAAACTAAGTTGTAGAAGATGTAATAAATGGGTCACTTATGTCATTTTGAAGCACTACATCAGCCCTGCATTTATTTTACTCTTCTTATTACAAACATTCCTACTTTCCACACCCCTGTGATTAAGTTATTTCTTACAACTAAAATCATACATAATCTACACACTATCAGTTAGCTCTTGTTGCGTAACAAACAACCCCACAAATTTATAGGTTCACTAGGCATCCTGCTGATCTGAACCAGGCTTTACTTAGTTCTCCAATCATCTGAAGGCACTGGCAGGCCAGCTCCACTGAAGGCCTCAGATGGGACCACGGCTCTCCACTTTATGTTCTTGCTCGTCTTCCACTTGGGTAGATCAAGTTTCTGCACATGGGAGAAGCAAAGTTTGTAGAGAAAGTGCAGCATGCAAGTCTCTGTAATCACATCGACCACATTGTTGGCCAAAACAAGTCACCAGGCCAGCCCAACTGCAAGAGGAGCAGTGGAGAATTGGAGGCATTATGGCATTAAATCTATCACATAATCATAAAGTATGGGAGTTTGATGGTTGGGATTATGAGATTATTTGTAACTCTTATAAAGGAAGCTTTCCTCAACTTTATTTTTAGCCAAATGTTTGCTGTACTTAATTCACAGCCTTATTGAAAGGACTCTTTATTTCCGAGTTCACCGTAATTTAAATGAGAGGTCTTTGGAGATTCAAGGAGAGATATTTTACCACAAACTGAATTACTGCTGGTAAAATTAGATCTTCAGATGCACAGTTGCAGAGCAAGATTCTAACTCATTTCCAGGGACTCTGGAAAAAGATAAGGAAGGAAATCAATACATTAGAAGAACCTTAGCATATGGTTGTTGTTTGAAAGTTGAATTAACACAGAGTGGTCTTTATACTTGCCATCCAGAAATGACTACTTATTATTGTCGACAGCACATTGTACTTCAATCATTTACTTGAGATAATACCTACCTTTGTTGGAAGCAAAACTTCCTTCAGGATCTATGTAGGATCTCCCAGAATCATTGGAAGCAAGCTATCCTTACTGTTTCCTAGAATAAATAAGAAGCTTAGCAAACTTGTGAGATCATATCTTGTAAAGGGATATTCTTGACCTTGAATAAGCTGGAAATAGATAGCAGTATATCCACTGTCTCAGGAAAAAAAATCAATGATATGTCAGAGACTGACTGAATGCCCACTAGTTTTCTCTTCTTGGTCACACAGTCAAACTACATCCCTCTGACACCCTGCATCTAGGTGGAGACGTGACAGATTTTTGCTAATGCAATGAATGGAAGACATATGTTTTGGTTCAACGCAGGGATTCACAAGCTATAGCCTGCAGGCCGAATTTGGCCAATCACCTGCCTTTGTAAATAAAGTTTTGTTAGAAAACAGGCACCTCCATGCATTTACATTTTGTCTATGACTCCTTTCCTACTGTAACAGCAGAATTGAGTCATTTTAACAGAGACAAGGAGTCCTGCAGAGCCTGGAATATGTACTATCTTCTCCTTTGCAGGAAAAAATTAACTGACCGTTAGTTTAAGGGATATTAAAGCAAAGTGCTTGCTCCACTCTGCCTTCTTATCTGCTGTCTGAAAGATGCCAGACCAATTTTGAAGCCAGGATTGGATCTTGCAGAAGCCGCTCAAGAATAAACTTGGATCTCTGAATGGATGCATAGAATAAAGATCCTATTCCAACAACAGGCCCACCTCCACTCTCCGGGGGCCCCCCTTTGGCCATCATGTGGGCAAAAAAATAAAACTTTATTGTGTTAAGGTACTGAGATCTGGTGATTGTCTCAGAAGATAACACTACTTACCTTGAAGAATTCAAAGTGAACAAACCACCGTACTCTATACAAATATGATATTCAAAAGTTGAGTAATCCCAGTCCAAAAAACAAAGGCATTGACCCAAGACCCATGTCAAAGCTTGGAAGTAAAAAAGAGTGTACTTGCCATTTCCCCCAATGTTGAGATGAATTGGCCAATTCAGAGACCAATTCAAACACTGACCTTAAGGTTCTCCTTCCCATATGGTGTGACTCAAGGAACTCCAAGTCCAGAAGAATGTCTCCCTGCTAGCTTGTCACTAATGCCTGTCTGGCTATTTTTATTATTATAAGTTGCTCTGTTTTTTGTTGAGATGCCTACATCTGAGAAAAACATTAGTTACTCCATATTAGGAAGGACTTTATTATACTGGTTTAAAAGGAAAACTAGATAAGCAAGTCAAAAATACATTTTTATTATCTCAAGATAGAATTCTAGACAACTGCAAGAGTGTACTATATATAAAGACAGGAAGGTGCTTCTTGGAAAGATGAATGGCTGCCGAATTTTGTCCCCTTCGTTGAGTATAAGACATGACTGAGATATTCTTAGCAGGCATTAAGAACCTAGCAACTGACTTGAACTCAGGGATTAAGGTGTTTTCCCTGTCTACAGTGCCTTCATCTGCTTTGGCCCCTCCTCTTCACCATGAGCACTTCCTCTGAGAATTCTTCAGACCCATTCCGGATCTGTTATTCTTTTGTTTTCTGCAACCTCTGCAATTAACAAATGTCTCAGGAAAGAAAGCATTTATCATACTACATTGCAAGTGTACTTTTACAAATCTGTCTCTCCTACCAAGCTTCAACCCAGGGTCATTTCCTGGCGTACTTTCTGGACATCAGCGTATGTTCAATAAATATTTGTTGAATTATAAGTATACTGTTCTTTAGGCTATTGGGTCTCCAGATCTGCCTAAGACTTAAGATGACATGAGGAATACATAAAAATACGGACCCCCAGACCTACTGAATCAGGATTTCCAGGAGAAAGACCATGAAACTATATTTCTCACAAAGTGACAATGGAGCACTGAGTGTTATTTTCCAGGAATTCAGTCAAGTGTTAGTTCTTTTCTTTGGAGGCTCTGCCACGCCTCAGAAGTCCCTTGAAACTAAGGTGGAGAACATATTCATTCATTTATTTAGTCATAGTTATTGGGGATCCCCTATGTGGCAAGCCCTGCCATAGGCTTCAAAACTAGAGTCATGAATAAAATGGGTAAGAATCCCTGCCCTTATGGAGTTATATTCTAGGAAGTTAAGCAAGATAAATAAGTACAAATTAAAATAGCTTTGCAATAAGCATTGAAGGAAAGCAAATTAAACCAGAAAAGGATCAGGAAGTGTTAGAGAGGAGTCCCATTTTAATAGAGCAGCCAGCCAAGGTCACAGTGAGAAGGTGACATTAAGCAAAGATCTGAAGGAAATGACAGTAAGGATCATATCTGGGGGAAGCACATTCAAGGAAAAAGAGTGGCTAGATAGGAGCATTCTTGGTAAGTGTGAGATACAGGGAGAAGACTAGGAAAGCTGAAATGGAAAGAGTGGGGAGATGAGTGATATAAAACAGGGTCCCAAAGTGTAGAAGAGGTCACATCACACAGGGCTGTGTAAGGTCTTTGTTCTTTCTCAGCGTGAGATGGAAAGTCATTAACAGATTCTGTGCAAAGGATGAGCAAGAGCTAACTTACCTATAATAGCATCACTATGATTACTATGTTGACACTAGTTTAAAGTAGGGACAAGGGTTGAAGCAGGGAAACCTATTAAAATATTTGTCCTAATTAATGCAAGAAGTGATGGTGGATTATACCAGGGGTTCGAAGGGAGGTGGTACTAAGGGAGGTTAAGCCATTGAAAGAATGGCATTGCCGGGCTCAGTGGTTCAGTCTGTAATCCTAGCACTTTGGGAGGCAGAGGTGAGTGGATTGCCTGAGCCCGCGGGTTCGAGACCTGCTGGGTAACTTGGCGAGACCTCATCTCCACAATAAATCAAAAATAACCAGGAGTGGTAGCGTGCACCTGTGGTTCTGGCTACTTGGAAGGCGGAGGCAGAAGGATAGCCAGAGCCCAGCGGGTCAAGGCTGCGGTGGCCGGGAGCATGCCACTGCACTCCAGTCTGGGCGACAGAGTGAGACTCTGACTCGAAAAGAAAAGAAAAGAAAGGATGGCATTGCCATTTATCTATATGGAATAGACAGGAAACTGCCACAAAACACTATCAAGTTAATGTTATTACTATTTACACATGGAAATCCTGGGGTGATGCCATCAACCCCAAGAAGGGTTTTTCATCTGGCCTTTAGGAAACAGGTTCTAGGAAATATGAGTACACAGCACCCTCAAGGATTTGGAGCCTTAGAAGTACAGGCTGGATTTTTTGGTAAGAAAATATAGTGCCTTTGCTGGAAACCTTCAGTTTGTTAAACTTTTGGAAAGTAAAAGTAAATATGCACCATAAAATTATAACCTAAAGGGACACAAGGTAATAACTAACATAAGCACACGCACCTCTTCTCACCCAGGAAGTGAAAGCACTATGTGCAGCTAGGGGAACTAGGATTTCAATGGAGAATATCTGAAACCAATAGATTTCCTTTTTAAGGAAACCTAGAGTCCATTCTTGCAATCTCTTTCCCACTTCCATCCCATCTTGGAACTGCCAGCTCTGTCCCCGCTCCCACCCATCAAATCTTGGTAGAAACAGCTGTCACCACAAAAGTCATACTGGGCCAGGAGAGCCAGCTGGCTGTGTGATTCACAAACAAATTAACCTTGGGATTTTATTTTGAGCAAAGGGGCTTCATATCCTATGTTCTTCGCGACCATCCATATTTTTACTCTTGGGTAAACAAACACCAACTCAAATGTCACACAAGACTGAAGGACACTGTGGGTTTTCAGGGTCACTGCCCACCATTGCTTTTTTAGAAATGTTCCTTCTTAATCAAAAGCCTTTATCTCTTGACAACTTTTCCAGTGAAGAGGTATATGCAGTTTAAGTAACTGGATTCATGCTTGGTATTCTGCTCCTAAAAGAGGGAGGGGTGTGAACATCCTTGTTCCATTAACAATTTAAAGATTGTTTCTCAAAGTGTAGATAAAATGTAGAATTAATAGATGACATAATATAGTTAAAAGTTTTACGAAACCTCCAAATACATGCATTGCGACACAGCACCACCTACTGACCAGATTAGGGAAAGACTGTGGGGTGGAGAATGAGGGAGAGAGAAAGAAAGGGTGAGTAGGGCTGAGAAGACTGAGGAAAAGAAAGGAAAGGGAAAAAACGAAGAAAGCGACTTTAGATTTTAAAGTACTTATAATATCAAAAGATGCAAGGTGATTATAAATCTTTTATAGTGCTGGTAGGCATAAAACAATGACACAACCAATTTGGGAAAGTTAGACAATTTCTTTATATAGCTAAATATACACATGCCATGTGTCCTAGCAAGCCTACTTTTAGGTATTTAGTCAAGCAAAAAGAAAACATATGTAAAAAAAACAAACAAACCTGTGCAAGCTCATTTATAATACTTTTACTTGTGACCTCCAAATCGAGTCTATCAATAGATAAACAGATAAACAATGCATATGGAATACTACTCAACAAAAAAAATGAAAGAATTACTGATTTACCTAACAACATGGTTGAATCTCAGATGTATTATGTTACGTGAAAGAAGAATTTTGTTGGGCTGCATACTTCATTATTCTATTGAATGATATTCTGGGAAGGGAAAGTCTTATAGGAACAGAAAACAGGTCAGTGATGGATGGAACTGGGGTTGGGGGAAGGATGACTACAAAATGACATATGAGAATTTGGGCCACCAAGAAAACTGTTCCATATCTTGATTGAGATGGTGATTACACAGTAGCAATAGGCATTTGTCAAAACTCTTAGAAGTATACCACAGAAAGAGCGAGTTTTACTGTAGTAGATTATAACATAAAAAATGTAAAAAGTCCTTAGCCTATAGTCAAATATATGACATAGTTTTTAAAAGATGGAATTAGAAGTCTCTTTTCTAGACTCATACACTATTTGTGCTAATCAATTTGTTCTTAAAAGAAAGTATTTGTTAAATACAATGAATTTTATTCATTTAAACTAATAGAATTTTAACTGGTAATTTTTCTGTGTGAGATGAACAGTTACATTATCCATATTTTAATGTTAAAAATGTACTACAAGGTGTAAATGGATTTGCATCGAAATGCGATCTTCAAGTGCAGGTTTAACTTGAATTTTCTTTTTTTCCCTCTCCTATTTTAGAGTTTCAGTAGCAAAGACATGAATTAATCTGAATTTTCATCATGCAAATGCCTCTAGGAATTCTTTCTGATGGCTTACATAACACAAATAACTTAGTGCACAGTTCTGAATGCTGTCTCTTTATTTTCAAGCTCCAAATTACATTCTTATCTGCCTTCATGGAGCCATACATTTATTACTACCCAGGTGACATCTCTGTCCCAAAAAGAATACTTCTAATGTTGCCACATATAGGCAGAACATGTATTGAATTGGATTTATGATGCCAAGAGAAAGTAACAATGAACTTCATTTGCCACACTAATAATTACCTCATCAGTGGTTTTAATTGCTGCTTCTCTGTAGATCCCTCATCCACCAATATAACTTTGGGCTACTAAAATTCATTTATTTAACAATTACTTCTTGTATGTCTGTCATTAAGGTACTATGATAAACACAAACTCAGGATATTGTGGAGAATAGAAAGACAAAGAAACTGTTCTAAAAAAGCTCACCATCCTGGTGAGGATAAATATATAGATACATAAAGTCAGAGATTCTGGCACAGTACGCTCAGAATTGTGATGAGAAGCTTCAGGAGCACAAGAGAAGAAGGCAGAGTTACCAAAGCAGGGGTTGGGGGGGTGGTTAGAAAGAAACAAAAATATGAGGGCATGAGCATTAACCTGGTTGATGCCTATTAACCATCCATTAACCAGGTTGATTGGGGGGAAATGGGCAGTAAGAAAAGAAAATATGAGCAAAGCCCTAAAGGCTTAAAAGTCTTTAGCTTTATATAATCTTGTAATTAAAGCTTTGCCACATGATAAAGATTATGCTTAGAAAATATAAAAACTCAGTAAAACTTTTAAAAAATTCAAATCTTAGTTTAATTGATTTGTAGATATTCATTTGAAGTAATCCAATGGGTGTTAAGTGAAAACAGAAGGGGCAAATCTCATCTAGAGAAATGTCTATCCCTAAATGATATAATTACTTTGTCTTTAATTGGGGAACATATTTGGGTATTAGAATGACTTAAGCTAGACAACTAAGTTCTCACAGAATGTTGTCAGTGGAGTAAAAAGCAGAATGTGCTTGTCTTCATAAACTTTTCTTGTTCTGACACTGTATATTTGAAGATAGAATCTGACAAGATTGATTGTTGACAGGTGTCATTTTAGATGTAGATAACAGTTCCTTGCATTTTAAGAATTTCCTGCAATAGAAGTATCTTGAAAATTTAGTCTTGCTATTTCTTTTCATAGTTTATCATTTATAGAAAAATACTCATTAATTCAACAAATCTTGATCTAGTGCCCACATGTGCCATGACTCCAAATCCTCGTTTGTGTTGTGCATTTGAGTAATTACTCTCATCAGTCATATAAAAGTCTGAAGATGTACATAAAATTACTTGCCTGGTAGCTTAAATGCTTAGGTAAGCTCTCCCTCAGACCTCAAACCTATAATAAAATGAGAACTAAAATGTCACAAGCCTAGTCATATTTTTGATCTGTGCCCTTTTTTAAAGATAGAGTTTCAATAAATATTATTTCTTTAGCATGCCATAAATTCACTTCTCTATAAGTTTAATAACTTAGTCATAGTTTTATGGCTCTCAACTTAGTGAATTTGTTCATCTTCAACCATCAGTCTTTGCCCTTCCAAAATATTCATAATAAAAAATTCAGAAATAGAGTCAAGTTTTTTTCACAGATACTGTTTTTTGTTGTTGTTGTTCTTGTTTTTTCCCCCTTCCCTTTATTTCAGGTCTCATTGTCCCTTCATTTTCCAAAGGTCATTCTGATGTTTAATTGTGGTACTGACTTAAATGATAGGCTAAGGTACTGTGTTTGAAGGTGTAAGCTGATAGTTTAAAGTCATGACCAAGAACAATCTGGCTGACATTTAAAGAGTTTAAGTATTACCAAAAGCCAGCCACTTGGTTGTTTTCTCAATGAACTAGACAATGGTGGAAAAAAGATGTCTCTTTTTTGCATGCTTCTAATATGCTGCCAGATACTTCAACAGCTATTAAGCTAGAAACCATTTATTCAGGTCTTTGTCTTTCTTAAGCATTGAGGCAGGATGGGCTGTATGAGATATGCTTTCATGTGGATAATGTATTGCTTCAGGCAGAAGAAAGTACTCCTACAATGAATCCTCTAAGTGCACTTGCTCCATAAGCACTTGAAAAGCTGGCCAAAACAATGAAAGAACCAAGTATGAAACATGAGTGTTGTCACTGCCATCACAAAAGTTAAATATATACAACCATTTACCAACAATACCTGCCAAAGCTAGTCAATTGACCACTTTCTCACTCACTCTTTTATTTTTATAAGCTGAGAGAGAAACACAAGAAAAAAATTCTCACCTGTATGCTTAAATGGCAAGACTAGAAGATAAGAAAAGTGTGAATTTCACAGTTCATTCGCTATTTACTTTGGGTAATTTTACTTTTGGTTAATTCTTGGAAGTTAAATTGAAAGCAATATGGGATTCCACCAATCTTAGTCAGTGCTTGCCACATGTATGCAGTGCACCTTCAGAATTAAACATCACAGGAGCAAGGAAAGCAAACACGTGGAAGAAGATTCACTAATACAATGTGTTTATTTTCCCCTACCCATAGGGTACTCACTGAGGCTGTGTTCAAGTCTGCTTTGTTAATTTCACTTACAGGTTGGTATCCAACTTCATTCAAATGCTACTACCCTCTTCACAAATATGCTTTTAAGTCTTGACTAGTCCTGAACCCTATATATCATGGTCCTTAAGTTCTACTATGACAAAGAACTTGATGTGGAGAATCAAATACAAACCTTATCTGCAATCCCTGCCCTCAATCCATATCTACAATAGATTCAAATAACCCCAAGTTTTTTCTTAGAAAACATGGATATAGTCTAGAGCCTGCTGTAAGGAAAATGACTGAGCCTCATTTAGAGGTTCTTGAAATCCCTACATCATGTCTGTGTGACCAACCACAAGCTTCAGTGGGCCTTGTTTCATGAGTCCTGCACCTATGACTCCATTCAGAAGGCAGAACTTGGGCTACTAGGGTCACTTCGCTGCCCAGAAAGCCTGGTAGTTTACAACTTTCAAAGTTGAAAAACCAACACAGTTTGCTTGAGACCAAAGAATTTCTCAAGAATTTGGTGCTAAAAACAGAATAGCCCCAGGCAATCCAGGATGGATGGTCACCCAGTTCACCTCCCAACAGAAATAATAGACAGCCCTTAGCCTCAGGTTAGTACAATCTCTAAGGTAAAATTCTACCTCCAGAGCTCTTAGCAGGATCCAGTAGAAGCTGAAATTTTCTTTACTAAGTCATCTACCATTCTGTGTCTGGTTTTCTTCCTCTCACTTCCATGGCGACTGGAAGTACTTTTTTCATAAGTCACATGCACCACATCCTCATTTCAGTTAAACGCTTCTAGGGAATCCCCACTGAGAACACCTGAGTATTAGAAAACTGCAGGATGTGACTACCACTGAAATCCACAAGGTAGCCACAAATTCCATGTTAGCCACATTTCTGAGCCTTCTCTCTTGAACCAAAACTGATAATAGAAAGATTGGCAGGCAGAAAAATGCTCTCATCTTAGTGAACTTCTGTTTCTTGTTTCCATAGCCTCAGGTCGACTGGGAGGTGGCAGTCACAGCAGCAGAGGGCAAAAGAAGCACTAAGAGGCAAAGAAACAGTAAAGGAGGAAAACATAATTTAAATAATAAACCTCAGGTAGTCAAGATATGATTATTTCTTCTACTGTGGGGCTTGAGGCTTAATTTTCCTGAAATAAGACTCAAATTTCTAGTACATTTTAAGAAAATAATTTGCTTTGCTATGATATATATAATTATGTATGTGTATATAATTATTATAGAGTATTTTTCTGAAATGGTAACTCTATAAAATATTAGCCAGGACTAAAATCACCCTTTAAAAAAAAAATGTATATTTTTAAAACTCTACTTACTTGCTCTCTTTGAACCACTAAAGTTACTATATGATGAGGCGCAATTTGCAATTATTTAACAATAATAATAATAATAAGGTAGCTCTATATCCTGTGTGTTTGATTTAAGGAAAGGGGTTTCCCTTTCAGGACCCCGTGCATGTACATGGTTCAAACAAAGTGCGGGACGCTAATGAACAGACTGTGTTTTCCTGTGTGGGCCCCTGCACAGAATGACTTCATTCAGGGCTACTGCTCGCGCATGGAAAGTACTGGTAAAAAATCCCACAGAGTTCAGACGACCTTTTCCTAACTTTCAATTTTTTTCCCCTTGTTTGTCTTTCGGGTCTAAGCCAGGGATAACATCAATATTCATCAGCTGATATTTGCAGTAGCTGTGAAGTTATGAATGAGGCCAAGCGGCTTGCCTCCTACCCCATCTACAGAACGGCAGCTCCTCCACTCAGCTCACGGCCAAATGACACTTTCCAAAATCCCCAAAGTGTACTAGTAAGCTTTTCAAATTGAGTCTTTTTTTTTTTAATGCTCAAAGCAGAAATGCTGTCTGCTTAATGTTTACCTTGGGATTATAGAAGAAGAAAAAGAAAAACATTGCTTTGCCAAGCATTAAACTTTCAGATGCCTTGACGTAACAGGCGAACGTGCTAGCAGCTCAAAATATTGGTAGTATATATCAATGAATGTGACTATTGCAAGTTCCTCTTTTATATATAATACTTGATGGATACCTGACTCATTTATTGTGTGAAGAACAGAGAAAATAACCATAACTTTGATCTGTTTCTACTGACCAGGTGATAAGGAGAGATGTTAGAAAACACTTTTGAGTAAAAGAGCTCCAAATAGCACCTCAATGTTAAGACATATCAAAATGAACATTGTGCCTGCCGTGGGACCTGGGATGGAGCTAGTCTTTCCACAAGACTAACAAGTCAATATTTCAAACAGTGTTTGAACAAACAAATCAGTGTTTTTGAATCTGGAATCTTTTTATCTTTCAGGGTCTCTCACTCCAATAAGACTTTAGTAGAACGTGAGTTGTGAATGGAAGAGACTGTGTGGTAACAAACAACTAACAATCAATCTCCAGTAGTTAATAAACATAAATAAAGCATTTTTGTATAGATACAGAATCTATGTGTCAATGTATGATATATTCCTTTGGACTTTGCTCATCAGTATGTTTTATTTAAAACTCAATATTTGGCCTTCCTTTGTCACTGTAGAAACACTATCTACATGATGAGTTATTTGGGGTGATTTTAGAATATGAGGATCATTTGTAAGAAATGTTGCTTACTACAAGTGCCATGCTTGGAAAAATCTTGGTGGCAATATTCTGGATATTAAATCACTGTTATAGATCAAGATCTCTTATAATCACTGTTCTGTTTTGGTTTTGTTTTTGTTTTTCCCTCGAGTTTAACCATCTTACCTATACCTGACAGTGGAAACAATTATCTAAACTACCAAACCAAAGAGATGAAGAAAAGAGTCTCAGGTGTCCAAATAAGGACCAGATCCGAGACTGCAAGAAACCTGACTGGAACAAATTCTCGTGGCTGGATTCCAGTCTCTGTCTCCATCCTGAAGTCTAGCCTCGCCAAGGCCAGAATGGGAGCCAGAGGCAAGTGCTCAACTGTATTCTCCCTGGTTCCAGTCCTCACCAGAATGAGGCTGATGAAGAGTTGTTGGAGGGAATCAAAGGCAATGACCTTCTGCAGGAAAAATTAGATGGTAATAGGAGTGATTGTCGTGCATGTCTAGAGACATGTGAGAGGTCAGCTGAGTTAGCACAGGCATGAAAACTTTTCTTCTCCCACTATTCTTCACTCAATAATGAGTTTTCTGACCTGGAAGTAGCAAAGAGCAAAATTAGTTGTTGATCCTTCTCTACAAAACTCATTCTTGAAATACAACAGATCACACTGTCAAAAATTATTCCAAATAGATATTCATTACTATTATGTTATCAACAAAGAAAGTAACCTAATTCAAAAGTGGCCTATAAAATCTTGTGTACACGTGATTCCATGTTTTGATCTTGGCAACAAGCAAGCAAAGTCTTTTGTTTATTTGCTCATATTTTATTTCTTTTTAAAAGTCTATTTTCAGCCGGGCTCGGTGGCTCAGCCTGTAATCCCGCGCCTTTGGAAGGCTGAGGTGAGTGGATTGCCTGAGCCCGCGGGTTCGAGACCCGCCTGGGCAGCGAGACCTCATCTCTACAATAAATCAAAAAACCAACTGGGCGTGGAAGAATTCCTGCAATTCCGCCTGTAATTCCAGCTACCTGGAAGGCTGAGGCGGAAGGGTCGCCGGAGCCCAGCAGGTCGAGGCTGCGGTGGCCGGGAGCGGCCACTGCACTCCAGTCTGGGCGACGGAGTGAAACTCCAACTCAAAAAAAAAAAAGTCTATTTTCATGTTAAAGACCACTTCATGAGTTCTTGCCTATTTCATTCCTCTGAATACACTAGAAATTCTCCATTTTCCCTTATGAATACCTCATCTGTTTAAGTACACAGCTCGAATTTTCAACAATACAAAAGAACTTAAGATAATTGCTGCATATCACAAGTATAGTTCATATTATTCCATCAATGTGGCCTGTGAAGTTTATGATCCAAATTGAGAGAATTTTAGAGTAAATAGGACATTGTTAATTACACTGGGACAATGAGTATAAAACTGGGACGGTTATGGGCAAACTATAGCATAAGTTCATGTAATAGATGCAGCACATGGTATTTTCTAGCTGATTCTGTCTACTTTTACCTTGGTCTCCACTATTGTTAACTTTTGTTAAGAAGCTAATTAATGGGTAGATGTTAGCTTCCTATGAGAAGATTCTGTGCCATGTGATTTGGCTACTGATCACAACTATATCAAATTATCACTGATATAACTTACTTAGCCAGTATCCTCTTGAGGTTGTCTAGAAAAGTCATCTTCCTTATATCTTCTCCTTGATGATTTTAGAAATTTCTAGAGCATATCACATAAACTACTATGTGCTCTAACTATAGAGCTGTTACTACTGAAGAAAAAAACAGAAGGTTTGATAATTAAATTGTTTATTTTCATTGCTTCTGAGAGACTATTACTTGGATTTGGGGTATCTAATGCTGGTTCTCTGTATTGATGTATGCTCAACTTCTGATAAAATCAAGATGACTAGTAAAGTAAAAAAGGACCATGAACCACTTTGATGGGGTCAATGTCCACAATTGCTAAAAAGAACCTTGGTAGAACAGTGACTCAGACATCCTTGATTTGGATTTAAGAGCTCCACAAGGCCAGAGGATTTTCAACTCCTCTGTGGCGAACTCCTACATTTTGTTGACCTTGAACAATCAATGTACCTTCCTTGCTTCGTACAGTTCCTTCATCGTTGTAATGTGAAAAACAAAATTGTACCACTTCAAAGTTGGTAAATATATGAAGTAATAATTATCTGAATTCTACAAATACTAAACAGACTAGGAGGATTCTAACAGGATTTTGCATAGGCAAACTTTTACATTTCTTATAAGTAAACCTTGATCTATTTTGTTATTACAACTTTATCAGTTACCTCCAGCTCTGTAACCATTAGTTGACTGAACTTGGGTGAGTCTTAATCTTTCTGAGTCAGTTCTCTAAACTTCAGATGAAGGGCCTGGATTTTTAGCATTTCTTACACAGCATTCCACAAAACTCTAGTTCTTTAACATATTAATTGCATGCATACATGATGAATTTATGGAAAATACCTGCTTAAACAACTTAGATTTTTTACTATAAGACTATGTGCATTAGTAGGCAGATGTGTCTTATCAAACCATAAGATTCAACCTGAAGTTTACATGATTAATTCATGCACTTCAAGAATAAAGCAACCAAGAAGTTAAATTTTCAAGAATGAACATATTAGCTTTGAAAAAATATATAAAACTTCCACCAAACATTCTGTGATCTTAAAGTGACAGTATCTGAATCACTGATGGGTGGTCAAGCAAACAAAGTAAGATTACTCACAGTGGGACTTAAAGCCATTTGTCAGCAAGCGTCTAATTTCCCCAGTTGCCAGGTGATGCAGTGCTCATCAAGTGTTCTAAGATTAAGATAAAAAACTCATATGTTTCCTAAGTTACTTTTTTTAAATGAAAATATGACCAGAAAACAGTTGATCTGTCAGGAGGCCCACGTATAGGATTTCCAGATTTAGCAACATACTATAAAAAAACACAGAGTGCCAAGTTAAATTTGAATTTCAGATAAATAACAGTAATTATTTTAAGACAAGTATGTCCAAAATATTGTACGGGACCAAAAAATATGTTTCATAGAAGACACTTATTATTTTGTTTCCAATAAAATGCCTCTACTCTGAGAACAGCACTTACCCCTTATCTCTCTCTTCTCCATACTACAATATGTAGGACTCACAGTGGCCCCCCATATTCACATAGTACTCTTTTCTTCTGACCACTTTTGATTGGTCAATCATTTGACAAGTGACCCAATTGGAGTTCTGTTCTCTGATAATCTTGAGCTGGTGCTGGAAAAAGAGAGTAAATTATTCTTGGTGGCAGGAACCGGAGATATGAATCTGGGCAACTGCAGGCAGTCATGTGCCCCACAAAGAGAAAGATGCCAGTTCTACAGTAAGAAAGCATAAATCTTGCAATCTGGGGAACAAAAGTGGGAAAAGCAGAATGAGTATTTGTTGCTTTCAAATCCACAATCCCAAGTTTCCCAAGGCCTAATTGCGGCCAAGCTCTTCCTGCAACTTGGTGGTTCAAAACTTCCTGTGATTTAGTGAGATACTAAAAACTCTTCCTTTTCCTTGACTTAGTCCAAGTTGTGTTTTGTTCTTTCCAAGAAAGTAGTATGAGCTAGGAAATTTCAGCTGAACATCATTTAGGATGTTTAAATAAAAATAAATTTTCTCAGAAGGACGAAAGTAATATGAATTACTCACCACTTTTTAGGAACTAACTATTGCATAACTGAGATTCAGCACATACTTTCTTCCAACTGATGTGGCCACGAAATCCTTTTTTAACAAAGTGGTTCATAAGACTAGTTCATGGCACATATAAGAGTAACATCTGGCTACATGATCTGGAATATTCTAAGAAACTTTAAAATTCTATGGTTTTTGACATTTCAGTTATTCATCAATCTCAATGTGATAGGTACTTGTTGTGAAAATAGAATAGAATAAATTTTTAAATGATAAAATATACTCAAACCTGCACATGTACTCCTTGAATTTTTTAAGGAAATCTACACTCAAGACAATCCTACTAATATAATATTTCTTTTTTTATTTGTTTTGAAAATCAAACACATTTTACAATAGTGATTTATGATCATAAAATCCTCACATGTAAAATTAATGTTTTTACAATTTGTCATTAAATATTGTGTTTAAAATGTTTTCTGTGGCATAATTTTAATGTCATTGATGACTATATTTGATTCTAGGCATAGAATGTCAGAGTTGGTTCTTATAAACTAGTCTCTATGATATCCATGACAAATGCTCATCAGTTGATTGAACAAATATTTATTAAAAAACTATAATATTTCATACAAGGTGCTAGTGATACAGCAAAAAAGACACACTCTTTTCCCTCACAGAAATGACAATCCAGCCTTTATCAATATTTCCTCATAATTTTCCCATACTATTGTCTGCTCTGTTCTTAGGACAACACTAAGTTTACCTGTATGTTACTAAACAGCACGTAAAAAAGTAAAAATCATTACATCGACCTCAAGACTATGGTGCTTTCTATAAGCATGACCTGATTCCAGACCTCTCTCCTATGTGCTTTCTCACCCCTGAATGCATTCCTTGTGACCAGAAATGGAGGCAATGCTGCAGAGGAGATAGAACACTGTTGAGAGACTCTCCTGCTATTTTTCTGGACACTCTATTTCTGTTAACGTACTGAAGAATTAAGTCCATGATAATGGAACTCTGTCCTCACTAACATAAATATTGAAAGCACAAAAGAGCAGAATAGAATGCAATGTTCCCTAATAGAAGAGCGTTCTGCCAGGAGCCCATAAACTGGGATGGCGGCTTTTACTCCCATACTCATCATATGACCTCAATGCTTAGAGAAATATCTAACAGCATCTGGGCAACTTTTAGAAAACTGAAGGTTATGTCTAAAATTATACCCTTTTCCTCTCACCCTCCACATGAAACTGTTTACATTTTTTAAAATGGTGTATTGTTTTAATAGTTAATGTGTTATCATACAATAGCTGATAAAAGATAATTATTCATTTAATTAAAATGCTCTAATAATACAGTTTGATTATGAACATTTTCTGACAGGATTCAGTATTTCTCAGTTTCATCCCAAGCCCTTATTTGATAGAAGCAAAAACACAAATGAATCTAGATGGGAATCATGCTAGGTCTTATATTGGATGTATTATTAAGAATACCTGATTTATGCTTTATTTCTGAACAAGAATTAAAAAGTAAGAAGGGTCATGAGTACATAAAATAAACTGAGACTGATGAAGAGTTAGATTTTTGCCAGATGTGAGTCTTATTTTGTTGTTGCTGTTGTTGTTGCTGTATTATCTCTCATTTCCCCTCCATTGGGCAAGGTCAAAGACATGGAGGATTCTGTGAGCTTCATCAGGAAGACTTGGGTAAGCAACAGGAATGTGAATATCTATGAAACCTGTCAGAAACTAAACAGTTGTAACTAATTCATCATCTATTATTTTCAACTAACATTAAAATATGTTGTTACTATTATTTATGCTAACCCTTGAAAAACTTTGAAAGTAGGCATGTTAACAAAGAGGATGTTTAGTGGAGGACAGAGAGACTCTTGCTCCTGACCTCCTGGGGGAGGAGCATCGCCAATGGGGACGCAGTTTGGTCATTAACTTCCCATGTCTTTGTAACCACTTCTTTCCTGAGAAAGAGTCACAACAAGGGAGTGTCTTACTTTCTAAAGACTTTTTTTCTTATTTATTTGCTTGTACTTGCATCATTTTCTCCATAATGTGCTTGTCCAATAAAGGAGGGACAAGAGATGGCAAAAGATTTGAAAGCCAATCAAATAATTTTGTATAAATTGTTAACAGACCTGAAATGAGATTAGCCAAAAATAAATAAATAAATAAAGACATTTAGCTAAAATAAACTTTGAGGAGAAATCTGTGGAGAAATCATTCTGATTGTGTTTACCTGACAATGAAGCATCCAGGTCAATTTTGTGGAAAGTAGGTAAATTGTCTGGGCAGTTGTGTAGACAAAACAGTTGCTTTAATGACTGCCTTTTCCAACTTATGAATTCTGGCTTTCTTATGCACTGTCCTGTACATAATCACAAATATTTCATAGTTGCATAAATAAAAGTATTTTTCTTTTTTTTTTTTTTTTGATAGGTTAAACGATTTTCTAATGTCTAAGTTTTCAAATATTTTTTGTTCTTTTGTCCAGTTATTGTAGGTAGTGATGGTGATTTTTGTCATATATGTGACTGGGAATCTTGGAAACATTGAATTTGAGCTCTATTCAGTTAAATGATTGAGTTGTTTAAAAAGAGTTTCTTTCTGACTACTTTTTTAGTGAAATAAAGCAAAAAGATTACAATTTAAAACAGGGATGTTCACAAAATGATACATGTTATATTCAATTACTATTATTCAGAAATTCTCAAAAAAGTCGAGAGATATTGCTTTTTAATATTTAAACTAGATAGCATGGTTATGGTATTAACTAATATTCAAACCAAAAAGTGAACCAAAACTATATTCTTGACTATGGGAAAGCTATTGTCTACTATTATTCAGATTTTTTTTAATCTAAGTGGTTTGCTCATTAATGTTAGAATAAGATAAAATACTATCAAAAATTTTAAAAATCAGACCTAAAATGTCCTTGACTTGGACACAACATATTCATATGGTTAAGAAATCTGTGCTCCTAGAACAAGGAGATACCAAAATTCTTTAGAGAAAGAATTTTGGTATCTCCTTGTTCTAGGATTTTCATTGTTGGTGTCAGTTTACTATTTAGGATATAGGCTTTTCTTCACTCTTCCGGACATATTTCATTATGTCTAACAAACTTTGTTCGATCTTTCCAGATTTCCAAGATACATCTTTGTATTATATGTCAAATATTCTTATTATTAGTATTTTTATAATAGCTTACACATACATCATGTTTTACAGTCTGAGAACATATCACTAATTATTATTACATCCTACTGAATAGCAATATTACTATTCCACCTAAAGGGTGAAGTTTAACATCCAAGATTCTTTTTTCAAGATGGTGTATTCTCTTAATGGCAAGGCTAGGCCATGAACTCAAGACTTTAAACAAGATTCTTGGGATTGTCCCAATAAACTATAACTGAAAAGAAGCTGCCTTAGATCAATGCAATATTTTTCTTCCAAATAATTTTAATATAGTATTACATTTATTATTATTGTTTGTATACTTGCTATATAGTATAACTTACAAATTTTGTGACATTTATTATTGCAATTATTATGCCTATCATACAGGTAAAAGCTACTAAAAATGTTATTTTTTTTATTGGAAATCTACATCAGAAAGACTAGATATGACTTGCCCAGGGTAATTATGTAGCAGATTGGTCAACAGTCCTTGAGTCTATTAAATTGTTTCTTCAGTGCCTAAGTTTATTGTTAATATTGAGATCTGTGCTATTTCATATGTATTTACTAGTCACATGTGTTTAAATTTAAATTACAATTAATAAAATGAGGCATCTGATACTCGGCACATCCCAATTATCTAAAAGCAACACACTGCTAATAGTTATTATATTGGACAGACATAAAACATTTTCATCATTACTGAACATTCATGGGATAGTACTGGTCTGGATAATGAGAGTTTCTAAATAAGTTTGTTGTCATGGTATAAATTTTTTTCCAACAATTTGAAATAAATATTGATATTAATGTTGTTATAACATGACTGGTAAGGATAACAAAGAAAAATAGAGAGACATACTTTAAAAATATATGCTAATAATTGATATGAGACATACACTGCTTTTTGTTTTGTATATTTAAATTCAACACAAAATACAATGCGCTAGACATGGTTCTGTTTTACAATTGTGAGTCATATGACATTTAGCATTATATTAGCTCATTGAAATTCAAAGATAAATAACTTTTAGGCATCAGTTTTGGGAAGCGGGTATGGGGAGTTTATGTTAACATTAAGGGCAAGAAAGTAGGCCAGTCTTGATTTCTCCACATTAAAATCAATGCCAGAAAGCAATCAAAATGTCTAAAAACAGAAAATGTGACCCCCAAAATAGTATACTTATTCAAAGTGGGTAATTCAAATACAAAAACATCAAGCAGATGTTTAAACATGCACAAACTCGCAGAATATAACTATTCTGGGAATTACAGTTGGCCAATGTAATGTAGGGAACTGAGAGGTGAATCAAAGTTAAGAACCACAGAATGGAGAAGCTATGAAGATGATAGCATGAGAAGGGCAGCAAAAAAACAGGAATTATCTTTTGGAGAACAAGCCCCTTGTAGTACCGGTTTCCCCTGCTAGGTGAGTGTTCTAGGAACACATCAGCATCAGTGCACCAGCTAGCGTTGATGTGAGATGTGCATTCGGCTTCAACACATTTGCCCATTTCATGATTGGTGATTTATGAGTGCACCTGCTCACACTGCACTAAGTGTTCAGCAGTTTTCGACCAAAAATGACATGAACCCTGTGACACACCCTCCCTATTTACCTGATCTTGCCCCAGCAACTTTTTTTTGTTTCCCTGGATGAAAACAATGATCAAAGGGAAATGTTTTGCTGATGTGGAACAGGTGAAACAAAAAAAGCTCCAAGAGCACTAAGAGGCATCAAAAAATTGATGGATTCAAAAACTGTTTTGAGCAGTGGGGAAAAAATCTTCATAGGTGTATTGCATCAAATAGAAAGTACTTCAGTGGCGACTGAAGTTTAAACATGTAAGAATAAATACACAATTTCTATAAACAAATTCTAGGTTTTAGGGGAAACAATTTAAATGAAAACTAGTATAAAACAATTTTGAAAATAATTGATACTGAAGAGAATGTTTTATGCTTTAGCAATATAAAAATATTAACAAATGTGGGGGAGAGGGAGAGAAAAAAGAAAGAAGAGTAGACTAAGAGACTAATTATTTTTATATCAGAGTTAACTGATGCTAAAACTGAAATATGTATATGCTATAAATCAAAAATTACTCAAACATTTTAAGTTTTTATAATTTTTCAAATATACTGAGCATGTACATTTAAGCCATAATATCTCTTTTTGGAAAAAAGACATCAACTTCTGGTAAGATGGCAATGAGACAGGTCGGACTGTGAGAGTCTGCAAAAGCCAGCATTCATAAAGACTCTCTGCACAAGTAGGCATGTGCCAGAGGGTGAGTGAAAGTTCATCTGAGGGGAGACTCAGGTTCATGCACCCGGGACTCTCCCCTGGAGGTAACTACACCCCCCACCACCACGCTGAGATTGGAGCTGCTGGTGTGCAGGATGGTCAGTCATTATTGGAACTCTCTTGAGAAAAGCTTGCCGAATTCAGCTGATTCTCATTGCCTGGCGCCTGGCTCCTGTGACAGCAAAGCAGGTGCCCCTACCTGATCTGTGGAGAGAGAAGATGGGTGAGCTGGAGAGGAGCCCCACCCCCTGTGAGGAAACACCAACCACAGTAATTTTCTCTGTCCCGGGACCAGGCAGAGACCTGCATTGCCCTGACCAGCTTTACCCAGCCTCCAACTTGGGACCTAAGGTAATCTCATCAAACTTGGAGAGACAGAAGCACCACCCCCATGCTGGATCAGACACAGACATGTCAGATCTGAGTGGGAGACTTGACAGGCAGCAAGTCAGTTGAGTCCAGATCTGATCCAGCCTCTTCCCACAGTCAGCCTGGGGCATCTGACCCACACTGAGAGCAACCCTATCAGCCTGCACTGAGAGCAGAGGGGAAGGACTGAAGATCAGAGCCGGAAGGAAGTTGAACTTACAGGAACCACTTCAGAGCGAGTGTTTTTTGTTTGTTTGTTTGCTTGCTTGCTTGCTTTTGTCTACTTGTCTTGCTCATTTTTGCCTGTTTGTTTTAGTTTTTTTTTCTTTTTCAGTTTTCAATAATATTTTTGTACTTGCTTTGTTTCTGTTAATTATGGTTTTTTTAGACTTCCTGTCTCTGTATGGGTATTTTGAGGGTGAGTACATCAATAGAAGGAATTTTGTCAGGTTGTGTGTTTGCATGATTGTCTGTATGTTTTAGGGGTTTTTTTTTTCACTCTTTTCTGTCTTTGTTTGTGTCTCTTTTCATTTGTTAGAAGGTACGTCTGTCTGTTTTCCCTCTTACTCTTCTCTCTCCACCTTCCTGTCACCCCTCTTTCTTCCTTTTTCCATCCCTATCCTTTTTCTTACCACACTTTACTTGCAGGGAGCAAACCTATACCCCTACTGCATGGACAGATTGTAAGGCAGTGGGGAGTGGATTCCAGATCCAACATACCTGTCAGTGGATACTTGGTTCTGCAGTCAGATTCTGAATCACAGCTCCCCCTCAGTTAAATCACAAAACTGAAAAAAGTACAGCCTCCTACCATAGTTCAGCTTCAGAATTGAGCAAAGCCAGAAGATCCACATAAGGAAGAATAGGAGATTGAGCAAACAGAAGTAAAAGCTATCCTCCCTCCCTAAACAACAGAATTAAAGGGGGGGGGGATGAGGGAGGGAAATCTACACAAATAAAGAAAAACCAAAAGAACAATATGAATCTCACACAGACCACTGGGAGGTTGGCCACTGAGAATACAGACTTCAGAGTGCAAACAATGAAGAGTCCCTAGAATGACTAGTCTCAAACCACAATATAAATACATTAATAGAGGGAATAAATGGAATTGAGGAGAGGCAAGAGGAAAGAATGAAGGAGTTGAAAACTGAAATAATAGCAACAAAGAATACAGTAAATGAAATAAATAACAAACTGATAAGCATGGAAAGCAAAATTCGTCAAGCAGAAGAAATATCAGAGCCTGAGGACCATAATATGGAACTTGTCCAAACTGTCAAAAACATAGAAAAGAAGCTTAAGAAGACAGAGCAAAACCTTCAAGAGATGAATGATAATTTCAAGAGGCTGAGCCTAAGATTAATTGGACTTCCTGAAGTAGAAAGAGAGACAGAGACCAACCTGGAGCAAACACTCCATGAAATTATCCAAGAAAACGTCCCTCATTTCCTCATTCAGTGACACGACCATTCAAACACAAGAGATTCAGAGAACCCCTGCAAGACGACAAACGAGTAGACCGAATCCTAGACACATAGTAATTCGCCTACGTAAAGTGGGTATAAAAGAAAAAAATCCTAAAGGCAGCAAGAGAAAAAGGTCAGACTACCTACAGAAGACCAATTAGAATAGCAGCAGATATAGCCACAGAAACACTTCAAGCAAAGAAAGCTTGGAACCCCATCTTCAAAGTTCTCAAAGATAAACCATTTCAACTAAGAATTACCTACCCAGCTAAGCTAAACTTTATCTGTGATGGAGAATTAAAATTTTTCCAAGACATCCAATCCCTAAGAGTTTATGCTGCCTTGAGACCAGTTCTATAAGAAAAACTTAAGAAAGTGTTAAACATAGAAGAAAGGAAAAAAAGAATGACAATGCCCTTCACAGAATGCAGGAAAAAGATTGAAAGTACACATGAATCAACCCAAAAATCAAAAGAAAGAAAACAAACAAAGAGCAACCGCAACAACAAACTCTATAAGAGCCTCATGACAGGGATAAACTCTCACATTTCAATAATTAGCCTGAATATGAATGGACTAAATGCACCACTGAAAAGACATAGAATGGTAAAATGTATAAAATATCATGAGGCAGCAATATATATTGTCTCTAAGAAACTCACCTCACCAGAAAGGACATTAACAGACTAAAATAAGAGAATGGGAAAGAAAATTTCAGACATGGAACACAAAAGAAAGCAGTAGTTGCAATCTTAATATTAGACAAAACACTCTTTAAGCTATCAAAAATTTTAAAAGATATGGAAGGTCACTATGTAATGATAAAAAGTTCAATCTATCAACAAGAGATATCCATTCAGGCCGGGCTCAGTGGCTCAGCCTGTAATCCTGAGCTTTGGGAGGCCAAGGTGAGTGGATTTCCTGAGCCCACGGGTTTGAGACACGCCTGGGCAACTTGGCGAGACCTCATCTCTACAATAAATCAAAAAACTAGCCAGGTGTGGTAGTGTGCACCTGTAGTTCCAGCTATTCGGAAGGCTGAGGTGGAAGGATCACCAGAGCCCAGCAGGTCGAGGCTGTGGTGACTGGGAGTGGCCACTGTACTCCAGTCTGGGTGACAGAGTGAGACTCCAACTCAAAAAAAAAAAAAAAAAAGAAAGAAAGAAATATCCATCCTAATCACATATGCACCCAACACAGGAGCACCAATTTTCATAAAACAGCTTCTAGGTAAACTTTAAAAAGATATTGACTCTAACACTATCATAATTGGAGACTTAAATACCCCCTCATGACCCTAGACAGATCCTCAAGACAAAAAAAAACAAGGAGATCCAGAACCTCAGCATGATGCTTGACCAAATGGCCTTAATTGATACCTACAGAATATTCCACCCAACAACCATGGAATATACATTCGACTCATCACCACATGGAAGGTATTCTAAGATAGACAACATTCTCAGTCATAAATCAAGTATAAACAAATTTCACAAGTTGAAATCCTGCCATGTACCTTTTCAGACCACAGTGGAATAAAAATAAATATCAACACCAAAGTTCCCCCCAAAACCCACTAAGACATGGACACTAAACAGCATGATGCTAAGCAACTTCTGGGTCAACATGGACATCAAAATAGAGAAGAAAAGATACCTAGAAACAAATGAAAATGAAGAATCATCTTACCAACACCTCTGGGATGCCATGAAATCAGTACTAAGAGGGGAATTTATATCTCTACAAACACACATGAAGAAAATGGAAGGTCACAAGTCAACAGCATAACAAATCACCTAAGGAACTGGAAAAGCAAGACCACCAAAACCCTAACTTCAGCAGAAGAATCCAGATCACCAAAATAAAAGCCCAAATCCAGGACATAGAAGACAAAAAGATAATACAAAAAATCAGTGAAACAAAAAGCTGGTTATTTGAAATGATAAACAGGATTGGTGGTCCCCTAGCTACACAGACCAAGAAAAAGAGAGAAAAAGCCCAAATAAACACAATCAGAAATGCAAAAGGTTAAGTCGCAACTGACCCCAAAGAAATACAAAAGATTATCAGAGACTACTGTGTATACTTATATGGAAACAAACTTGAAAACCTAAAGGAAATGGAGGAATTTCAGACATCACACAACCTCCCCAGGTTGAAACAAGAAGAAATCGAGATCCTAAACAAACCAATAACAATCCAGGAAATTGACTATGTCATAAGAAAACTCCCTACAAAATAAAAGCCCTGAACCAGATGGCTTTCCAGCAGAATTCTACAAAACATACAAGGAGGAATGATACCAATCTGCTGAAAGTATTCCATCAATCAAGAAAGATGGAACTCTTCCCAAATCATTTTACAAAGCTAACATCACATTGATACCCAAGCCAGGTAAAGATCCAACAAAGAAAGAGAACTACAGGCCAATATGCTTGATAAACATTGATGCTAAAATTCTCAACAAAATCCTAGCAAATTGGATTCTACAACACATCTTAAGAATCATCCACCACGACCAAGTAGGATTCATTCCTTGGATGCAGGACTTGTTCAACATTCATAAGACCATAAGCATAATTTAATACATCAACAGATGTAAAAACAAAAACCACGTGTATATAATCATTAGACATGAAAAAAGTTTTTAATAAAATCCAGTACCTTTTCTTAATAAAAACCTTCGAACATCTAGGCATAAATGGAACATATTTCAAAATAGTAAGAGCCATCCATGAGAAACCCACAGTCAGCATACTGCTAAACAGACAGAAATTGGAACCTTTTTCCCTGAAAACCAGAGCAAGACAAGGATACCCACTCTCACTCCTCCTTTTCAACATTCTTTTGGAAATACTAGCTACAGCAATCAGACAAGAGAAGGAGATCAGGGGTATCCAAATAGGAAAAGAGGAAGTCAAGTTATCCCTCTTTGCTGATGACATGATTCTATACCTCGAAAACCCAAGAAAACCTGCCAAAAACCTCCTTGCACTGATAAAGGACTTTGGCAAAGTCTCAGGGTATAAAATCAATGTGCCAAAGACAGTCATATTTCTATACTCCAACAATAAACAAACAGAAACCCAAATAAAAAGCACAATTCCATTCACAATTTCCAGAAAAAAATCAATTCCCTTGGCATCTTCCTAGCCAGAGATATAAAAGACCTTTACAATGAAAACTACAAAACACTGCTCAAAGAACCAAAGATGACATAAACAGATGGGAAAATATTCCATGCTCGTGGATTGGAAGAATCAACATTGCTAAGATGTCCATCCTACCCAAGGCAATCTGCAGATTTAACATAATACCCATTAAATTGCCAGCAGAATTCTTCTGAGACCGGGGAAATGACTATACAGGAATGCATATGGAAACATAAATGACCACGAATCATCAAAATAATCCTTAGCAAAAAAAAAAAAAACAGGAGGTATCACACTCCCAGACTTTAAACACTATTATAAAGCTACAATAATAAAAACAGTCTGGTATTGGTAAAAAAAAAACAGGCATATAGACCAAAGAAACAGGGTAGAGGTTCCAGAAGCAAAATCTCAATTTCTCAACCAACTCATCTTCAACAAAGCCTTCACCACCAACAAGTGGGGAGAGGAGAACCTATTCAGTAAGTGTTGCTGTGAAAATGGGCTGACCACATGCAGAAGATTAAAACAAGATCCCTACCTATCACTATAAACAAAGACCAACTCTAAATGGATCAAAGACCTAAATGTAAAACCTCAAACTACAAGAACCTTAGAAAATGCAGGAGATAACTTTATGGAATTTGGAACTGGCAACCAATTCCTGATCAAACCCCAAGTGCCCATGCCATAAGAGATTAGATAGACAAGTGGGATCTCATCAAACTGACAAGTTTCTGCAAAACCAAAGAAACCATCAAGAGAGTGGGGAGATAGACCACAGACTGGGAAAAAATATTTGACAACTCTATGTCTGACAAAGGCCTAACATCTAGGATCTACAAGGAACTCAAACATGCCAAAAAGAAAAAAACAAACAGCCCCATTACAAAGTGGGCAGAAGATATGAATAGACAATTCTCAAAAGAAGATATATGAGCAGCCAACAGATACATGAAAAAAATGCTAAGCTTCACTAGTCATCAAAGAAATGCAAATTAAAACTACATTTAGATACCACCTAACTCCAGTCAGGATGGCTATCATCACTAACTCAAAAAACAACAGATACTGGAGAGGATGCAATGAAAAGGGAACACTTCTACAGTGTTGGTGGGAGTGTAAACTAGTACAGCCTCTATGGAAACTCTGGCAATTCCTAAAAGATCTAAAAATCAACCTCCCATACAACCCCATAATCCCTCTACTGGGAATATACCCAGAAGAACTCAAATCACTCTATAGAAAAGATACCGGCACAAATATGATTATTGCAGCATTGTTCACAATAGCAAGAACCTGGGCACTTACCAACTGTGCTGCCCATCAAAAGAGGACTGGGAAAAAAATGTGGTACATATGCACAATGGATATTATGCAGCCATAAAGAACAAAATCATGAACTTCACTAGCAACCTGGATGGACTTAGAGTCTATAATATGGAGTGATCTTTCACAGAAACGAAGAACTAAGTATCTCACTCATGTTCTCACTCATAATGGCCCTAATGACAACTAATGTTCTCACTCATAAGTGACCCTTGAACAATTATCATAATACTATAAGAGAATGATTGGCAGTAGTGGGAAACTGCCAGGAGGGGAGTGGGGAAGCAGGATTGGCAGTAATGGGAATCTGCCTGGGGGGGGGGGCATACCTCAATAACAAGAGTACCGCATAATTAACATTTGTATACCTAAGCCTGAATTGTATCCCACATATTTAAAATAAAAAAATTAAAAGAAAAAAAGAATTTTCCTTAATGTTTATGTTTTTCAATTTTACTTTCTCTTCTACCAATTTCAAGTAAAAATAAATTAAATATTTAGCATTATTGTATAGTCCCATTTTAGTAAAATCATTTTTGTCCATTTATCCAACTGTTGTAGATTCTGTGTATACAGCAATGTCTGAGATAATATTCACCTGATATAAATGACAGTTATCTCTATGTAGTAAGATCTGATGTGATTTTTTTAAGCTCTGTTGAATTGCTTGAGATCCTTAACCATTTTTACAAAATATTTGACTTTTTCCCAGTAAATAGTATAAAATAAAATACATGTTAGAACACAATAAGATTTTCTTTTGAATGTTGATTTACAATTTGCAATACATTCTCACATATTTCACCATGCTGTGTTCATAATACCCAGGGAAGTAGGCAAAGACTGCATCCTTCATTTCACAGCTGAGCATCTGAGGGTCCTCAGGTTAAATAATGACTCACAGGGTGTGTCACTCAGATCTTCAGGATCCTAATCCAGAGCCTTCAATAAAGTTAGCCTTGATCTTCATTGAGATTAGTAATGCAAAATATCTTACCATAAAAGGCTCTATCAATAAGAAAATTCCATGGTTAGAAACAAACTCAGGAGTGTGTCTGTAATGGAAAACACATCAGTTTTATAGACAGATGATCCAACCAGAGAAGATAGGTAAGAAACCAAACCAGGCTCTTTTCTCCAGTAATGGTGAATCAGAGGAACAAACTAAATCAAATGTATCACTCACTTGAATTCCAGCTCTTGGTTTGGCATCATTCAGGGTAACACAGTTTTTTATTTTTAGAAGATTCTGGCAGTTTTTCAGTTGAATATATGTTGCTTATCTAAGTTCAGAAAAATATTAATGAAGAAGCAAACAAATAACTGGATTTCCTTTTATATCTTTTTATTTCCCTCAACCATGGGCAACCACATAGGGAGGAAAGAAGATACCTATTGCTCAAGTTAGATTTGGGTAATAACAGGAAATTGCATCTTTTAAACTAGGTAAGATTTCCCGTCACATAAACATATAATAATAGCCTTCTATCATTTGGGTTAACATTTATACTACCTAAAATAAACTCTCATCCTGATGTCGTTCTATAATTGGCAGGTGACAGAGCGCATATCGAAACAAATTTAAGTTCAAAAAGCATCCTCTTTCTCTTACAAGAAATCTTCAGACTTTCCTAAACAGGCAAACTTTATTTTGTTGCTATGCAACCAACATACAACATAGTCCATCAAACAGTAAATATATTACACATTTTACAATAAAGAGAAAAGTCTTTTTTCTCTGTTTGAGAACAAGCCACAACTTCCTTTCATGCTATCCTAATCCACTTCAGCTCTCTAAAGCTGTTTCACAAACTTCAATGTTTTGGCAAGATAAACAAGTGAAAGAATAACACAGCAGTGACCCAAATGCAGTTTGCAAACATCACGCTAAGAAGCATCAATGCCATTCGATATATTCCTACAGGCCTGGGAACCTGGGCTCCCCAAGCCTGGTAGAAAAAAGAAAGTTTATTTCACACCCACATTATTCCAGGGGGCAGCAAATAAGCAAGCTTAAACAAAGGAGAATCTGGCAGTTTCTGCCGGCAGGCACCTATGACTGCTACAGGTCTCGGGCATGATTCTGTGTCAGAGCACGAGAGTGATTTCAGCCATGAGGAAAACATCTGTGAGGATAAGATGTTTCAGGAGTTGAGAACTTGTGGCTTGTGAGCCACATCTGTGTTTAACATGACCTGCTGAGTGTTCACAATATTACATATCTGACAACATTTAAAATTTTACATAAAAATCTAGAACTTTTGCTTTCCTTGGAAAATCATAAAATAACACTGAATTTGTATTTTCACAAAAATAAGTTAGAATAAGCTTCCAGTAGAAAACTGAAGGCAACCCAAACATCTAACAATAGAAGAAGGTATAGGATAGATAAATCTTGGCATATTCCTAGAACAGATTACTACAGAACAATAAACAAAACTAATTATTGATACATTCAATGACACGAATGGGTTTCATGTATGTTGAGCAAAAGAAACCAAGCATTAAAGCACATATTGTATGGTTCACTTATATAAAGTTCAAGACTAGTGAAAACCAATCAATGGCAGTGGATGTCAGTACAAGTTTACCTCGGAGGAGGGAGAAGTTTGGGAATGATGAAAATGTTCTCTATCTTGCTCTGAGTGGTAGTCATTTGAGTATACAAGTGAAGTTTACCCACCTATATTCTTAGATTTGAGCACTTTACACACCTCTTTGTATGCTTTCGATATCTCAGTAAGAAATAAAATTCAACTAAATGAACCAACTGGCTAAGAAGCAGCTAGCCTTTGAAGGTAGGGTTATGGCCTCTGCCTATAGCCCACACCCAACAGCTGGCTGGCTTAGCTGGCTGAATCAGAATTGAAAGAATGGGGCCAGGCAATCTGTTTTAACAAGTCCTCTGGGTGATCCTGGCACACTCTTAAAACTTGAGAAACACTGCTCTGGAGCACTGTATACACTAAATAACATAAAAGAAAAGCAGACTCCATCTATATCAAACTATTGATTTCTTGTTGCCTCCTCCCCCAACGTATTGCAAGAAATTCAGGAACAGAAGTTAGTTGGATTCCTGAAATAACTTCTATCGAGTCTAAGCAGCAAAACTCCTGGGAAGAGAGATGTAACCAATGAGCCCCATTCCTCTTTTAACCGTCAAACACCTTTAATTTTAACGTTGTTACAACTGAATCTGCGACATTCATAAAAAGGTAAAAACAAACAACTGTATATCTTTCTGATTATGGAAAAATTATCAAACATAAAGCATTCAGATATATTCCAATTCTGAAGAAATAAGTGAAAATCTACATACAAGGAGGTATCATGGCTCAGGGAATCATAAAAATGATAAGAAATTCACAAATTAAAACCAGTAATCCTAATTCTCACTGTGACTTGCATAAAACTTGTGTAAAACATCATGTGTGGATCTTCATTTTCTTGACAGTTATCAATTTTTTAGCAAGTTACCACCCAACCGCACATCATGATATAGCCAAAATAGACGTTCTGTGCCAACAGCAAAGGCATTTCTGAATTGATTGGGGAATCAAAAAGGCGCTTATTATATACCTATTCATTGATTAATATTAATAGGAAAAACATAAGACAGTTACATGTTTTGACAATGATATTTCCTCTTTGCATTTGAAGAGAAAGTTAAAGGGTAATTATCCCTTTTCATCAGATTGCATGACTTCTTTATCAGTCTTAGATATAATTTCATAAAGAAAGTCTGTTTGTGTCCATGTTAATATTTAGTAATGCCTTAGTGTTTAGTGAGAGAGAGAGAGAGAAAGCACACACACTGAGAATCATAAAACATAAAAACTAATATAATAATCACATTTTAAGGTGGTGAGTCTCTATCAATGTTTTAGTCAGTATCTCACAGTGATTCAACAACCAGAGAGATATGAGAAATCAACTTTAAAATTACTTTGGCTACCAAACTCATCTTCAATTTATCAAATACTTGGTTTGGGAATAAACCTAAAAGTCAGGTATCCATGGTTTCATCGGCATGCTCCAGTGCAGTAGACAGGGCTCCATGCTCAGGAGGCATTCTCAGGATTGGAGTTTGATACTCTGTGGTTTTCAGATTAAATTCTGAATAATTTTGTCATTGATTTAGCGTCTTATAAGTAAAGCTCAATGTGACAGTAAAGCCCATGCTGTGGACTGGAAGCCAAGCATAGGACATTGTCCTATTTCCTGAAATCTCCTCACTTACACTGAGTGAGTTCTGGGCATCTGGCTCAGCTATCCTTCTCAGTAAGGTCTGCCCTGCACTCCCAGCAGAATCCTGAGCAAGAGAATAGGAAGGGTCAAGGTAAGTCACAGGGCAATACCCCAGGCACCTGGGAGGCTCTTCTGTTGCCCTGTGGGTAACTCCATGCCCAAGAAAGCATGACATCAAATAGCAAATAAAAGACACCATGACAGGTTAAGAGAAGAACTGGAAGGAGGGAAAAGACTTTTGTCCTGCTTTTTAAACAATGGGCCCACATTTTCATTTGGCATGGTCCTCACACATAATGTAGCTATCCCTGAATGTGAATCTCAGCAGGAATAAAGCCAAAATGTAAAGAAAAGGAACTCGGAGATATAAGAGAGTCAATGGAGTATGCATAAGGGACATCAGGAGATATCCAGGGCTCAGAGATTAAAATGATTGAATTCCACATTGTTACAAATGGGCCAGATAAATTCATTCCAAACAATACTTTATTTGTTTCTGATTAAGAAGTAATAAACATCATAAAATATTCAGCTATATTCAGACAATAAGGGTGTGATTGGAAAGCTACATTCAAAGAAGTATCACAAATTACCCCCACCCATTTCTAATTCTACCTTCTCAGTGCTACCTTCTCAGTGTTGTGAATCAGGTTTTTCCAACCATTTGAACCTGAGTTTACAATTTAGGAAACATTTTTTTAAAGATTTCTAAACACAATGGAGGTTAATAAACAATGAGATCATTATCTTTTCACCTTCGTGTTTGCTACCTCCAATCTTACCAAAGGATATCTTTTGTTTTCCAGCACTTTAGCCTGCCAAGGGATGACGTTGTCTAAACACATTTTCAATGTTTTCTTTTTAACAGTTAATATATTTCCAAGATTCAAGTCCATTTCTTTCTAAGAGGTTCCTAGGACACCCATTGAAAAGTCAAAAGCAATGAACTAAAAGGGATTGCTATTTTGTTGGAGAAGAACGACACCCTTTGTATTGAAGTAGGGAATTACAGACTGTGGTCACCCTCTGCACAGTGTCTCTTTGTCAAGTAATACATGCTGAAAAAAAATAATACAGATGGGAAAATATTGTGCACTGTCAGATCTTGGAAACAGCCAAAGGATTTTTCCTCACCAATGTCTTGTCGATGACTTTCACATTCTGGCACCCTGAAAAAATAATGCATACATTTAATATGAAATGAATGCAATAATAATCAGGCAGGTAATCGTTTTCCCAAGGAATGTAAAACTTGACAAATGTAAGGTTTATGATTCAAGGTAGGCTTGCCAAATCTTATGTGGCATGAGACCATTTTTATTACCTAAACAGTCCTTAACACAAAATGACTGGCACATATTTTTATTAACACAAAGAGTATATTCTTTCTGCCACATTTAATAGAGAGTCAGTGGCTGAAAGCTCTCTTTTAGGATATGTCTGTAGAAAATTAAAATGTATAGTGAGGATTCACATAATAGAATTCTTCTCATTGAGGCTCTATATCACAGGGTCAGCACTGTAGTGAGTAGACCGTTTACCTCAAGGGTTCCACCTGTGCGGACAATCTGGATCATATGGGTTACAGAAAAGGAAACTTTCTTTACCTTCAGAAATGGGGTACTTGATAATTAACTCAAGGTCATACTTTGCCTATTCCAAGTAAAATTCAAAATAGGTACAAACGATAATGGTACTTATTTACTCATTCATTCATTCTTTCTTTCTTTCAAATATTTATTGTTTGTATGCCAGGCACTGGCACTAGGCACTAGTGTACTAGGCACAGGTTCTAGGCACTCAAAATACCATAGTGACCACAATAAAGTCCCCTGCTTCATGCATCTCTTGTACTAGAAGGGAAACAGATATTATATAATGCACATAATTTAAAAGGTAAACAATGTGACAGATAATATAGAGAAGGCAATAGATGCCATGGAAACAAATGAAATAAGAACAGGGAAAGAAAACTGAAAGTTGAGTGGACAGATAGAGAAAGGATTCCTATTTTAAATAAAGTAGACGGTGTTGGCCCCTTTGGAAAAGTACAATTTACATGAATACAGAGGACAGGAGGAAGCTATTCACATAGCTATCTAGGGAAGCGCATTCAAGCAATCAGAACGGTCAATGCTAAAATCCCAAGACTAAAATATGTTTGACATAGTCAAGGGACATCAAGGAAAAAAAGTGGCCTGGGTGGAATAAGTAAGGGTGACGGCAGTAGGAGCCATGATCAGAAAGGTAACCAGGATCAAACCACGTGAGGCTGTGTAAACTACACTAAGGACCTTGGCATTTACTCAGTAAACCAAGAGCCCTTGGAGGGTTCTGAGCAGAAGAATAACAGGATCTGAATTAATGTTTAAATGATCATTCTGGCTGCAATGATCAGAGTAGACAGAAGAAAGGAGGTAGGCAAGGACAGAGGGGCAGGCCCACAATATCCATGGTAAGAGAGATGATGATGGCTCCAACCAGAGTGGTAACAGTGGAGGTATCAAGTGGGGTCAGATTCTGATTATATGTTGGAGATAGAGCCCCTGTGCATTATGTGATAGAAAAGAAGAGTCAAGAATGATTCAAGATTTTTGGCCTGCCCAACTGAAACTATGAGATTAATATGAACTGAGATGAGAGAGAATGCAGATTCAATGGAGAAAGGTAGCAGCTTAGTTTTGGATAGGTAGAGTTTTAGATGACACCTAGATGTCCAAGGGGAGGTAATGACTAGCCAGTTAGATGAATATGTTCATGTGTTATGAGATGAGAAAGAGCATGATGTAGCATCTACCCTTAAGTACTCGTACTCACCAAAATATTCCTACTGTCAAACTAGGGGCTAAGTGACTGATAGAGACTATGCCCACTGCAGAGTTCCTCCATGCAGAGAGAGCTCTGCACTTGCTCTTGTAAATATGAAATCAACTTCAAACTTAATATCCCCCAAATGATTCACCCTCTTCCCCTACAAGTTCAATTCTCTCCACGAAGGAGCCTGACTTAAAGACCATAGAACAAAAAAGACTGCAAACGATTATGAGGAATCATACCACTCAGAGCCATGGCCAGTCGGAATTCTTCCTTTAGTATCTCAAGGACATCTTGGACTCCTTTCTCTCCCTAAACAAGAATAAAATACAGAGCTATTGGATAAGTCAGTCTGGCTTATTTTACTTCTTTGCTTCACCATCAAATTATCCTGTTTTGCATATTTATTTATTTGTATAATTACCTGGAAAGCTAAGCCCCATATGATCGGTCTTCCCACAAACACAGCCTTGGCACCCAGGGCCAGAGCCTTCAGAACATCAGTGCCTTTCCGTACACCCCCATCCAGGAAGACTTCTACCTTCCCTTCCACAGCCTCCACAACTTCTGGCAGAGCATCAATCTGTGGAGAGAAAAGGTCAATAATGCACTTTTAAAGTTGAATTGTTATTCAATGCCACCCCCCAAAACCACTGACACACCCAACTAGGGCTTAGAGTTAAAGAAGCTAAGTAGGTTTAAAGTCAACTATAAAATTATCTCCTCTTGAAAGAAAAGCAGAATACTAGTAATTAAAAAACAAATTAAATCCGGAATTGAATGACATTTGTCTGTCAAAGCCCAAGGTTATTTTCTTTTTTCTGTTACTAATATTCAAATTCAAAGATTATAATTTTTTAATGTAATTTAAACACACTTAATCTTTTATAGCTATTTTGTATAAAATGCATAAAAATAAACTTTCTCGCTGGCATAAAGTATTTTGAACACGATTCATTGCAAATCATTTGTTAAAGTTCACACTCAGATGATAATGCAGGCAGTGGCATATAAAAATGCACACACAGTTTATAATGAATTTCCTCATCCAAAATATTTTGCATCTAATCATACATTAGAGAACTCTCTGTGAAAATATTTTTCATGCTTTTAAAGAAATATGACAACTTGCACCTTATCTTGATTGGCAATTGATGATGGGTTTAGGTTAGCACTAGAGAATCAAAGTCTTCATAGAGGTTGACCCAGTGGATTGCATTATTGTTTCTGACTCCACACATCTCAGAATTCACTATTTTTCCAAGATAACTTCACAGTGTCTCCCATTAAAAGAAATAGAGTGCACTTACCCAGTCCTTGACTTTGACCTTGACTACTCCACCCACTTTGATCAACAACTTGTGAACAGAGATGGAATGCCATCTATTTAGGCCTTAAGCGGCCTCATATATTTCTACTTATTCTTGCAATTTGTTTTGAGAACATCCCCCAGTAATGTTTCCTCTTCAGCTTGGGCCCCACGATAAACATTCAAGAAATAAAACTTTCAGAGCCAAGTTCAACTGAACCTGAAATTTGGAGCACAGGCACATAGCTTGTACCAAGCCAAAGTCAGTGGATACTGGTTGACACAAACTCAGATCACTGAGTTTGAGATCGTTTGTTTCAGTGTCAAGGGGTAGTAGCTAACCGATACAATTGGCTATTTTGATGTGAATCTTTCCATCTGAGAATGGAAATAGTTCACAAGATGACTTATAGATCAAAATCTGTAGAAATTACTAACGTTCTTTCCAAAATGTTAACATCTAAAATTATATCCAGTTTCCATCTAAAATGTATGCTGAAGAAGCTACCATACATTCAAGAACACTTTTTCCAGAAATAATTGTGCTAAAGTCACTCAAAGACTTTCCCACTTCTCTCCTAAAATTTTAGAGTCTAAACTTAAAGAGAGTTTTATGTAAAAGGCTGAAGACCAAACACGGCTGCAGATTTGGAGGAAGTGAAGGCAACACTTGGCAGGTGGCCCCTAAGTGTTTGGCAGGTAATGTGATTTTCCCCTTTTCCTTTTGGCTTTCCTACCTTGCCAAACATGCTTCGGATCCATTTACATATGTCCCTTTACCTACACATAGTCTTCCTTTTACATTCAGGCAAGTTACATCAACATATAAATGCTACAATTTCCAAGCGATGATGCAAGCTATAATTAAGCATATTTCCCCATTTGAAACCAGAACCAAAGAAAAATATTAGCTAGCAGGGTTCAATGCACATTTTCAAAATCAGGCAAATCAAATGTGTTGAGGTTATTTCCAATGCCTACCCTTACCTAAAAGTCAACTAATATGAATACTTAAAATGTAAATCCTGGGATCAAAAATGGAGCACAGATTTGTGTTTTGTTTCTGTGAACAAGAATGTCCTATCCATTGTTAAGCATTTTTATCCTCCCTCTTCTTTCAGTACCTATAGTTTTATTAGGTGTATATTACACAAATTAATTCTGATCAGAACAGATTAGATAAATAAGTATAGTAGACAAACACACTATGTTATGCCCTGTTTACATTTCCTTCTTTTCAGCTTTTTACACTTCTATAAGACCATTCATTGCAGTAGTTATTTTCTTAGTGTTTCTTTAGACAACTAATTGTTGGCTGAGGGCCACTGGATTTACTCTCCAGGGGAATATGGTAAGATCCCCTACATACAGTTGCTCACTCCTCCTTCTATTTGATGAGTTGTCAAACACTTTAAGAACTTGATATATTCAAGGAACTGATGTCAGGCAGGTTAAAGGATATGGAAAGAACACAAGGATCTGACTTTCAGAGCGAATCCTCTTTCCCATTCCTATTCAAGTCACTCTCTTCCAAGATGCTTTCTGACCAATCCCCCTCTAAAAAAACTTACACCTTCCTATAGTATCCATTGTTATACTCTTGATTTCTGACATTTAGGTTGGAAATCTAATCTGCTTCTAATCAAAGTGGGTGAACACAAGCAAAAGCAGATTAAACAAGAGCTACTTAGATAAAAACAGAAAAGACAGAGTCTAAACTGCTGCCCATAAATCCTCCCCTGACTCTCTATCCCACCCCATGCATCATACTTCACCAGGCAGCTCTGAGAAGCTAATACTAAGCACACTTAGAAAAGCACTGCTCTACATACTTTTAGCTGATTGTTTACAGTTGCAAAAAATGGCTGTAGTGATTTCCCTCTCTCTATTGTCTTACAACATCATGGGGTGGGAGTGGCTTCTGTTTCCCCACCTTTTGATTCTGAATTGCCCTTGTGACTTACTGTCACCCACAGAAGATGAGAAAAGTGACAGGATACCAGTCCTAAGTCTAAATCCCAAGAGACCTTGTGTACGCCCACTCACTCTCTAGGAAACCAGCCACCTCATGAGAACAAGTCTACCAAGCAAGCTGGAAGGTGTCCCTGCCTAGCAAGGCAGAGTTGTCCCTGCTGAGCTCATCCTATACCAGCATGTCCTAGTAGACCCAGTAGCCAACCACAGACACATGTGAGTGAGCTCAGCCAAGACCAGAAAAACCCCCAGCAGAACTCAGGCCAAATTGCCAACCCACAAAATTGAGAGATGAATAAATGACCATTGTTTTTTAGCCAGTAAGTTTCAGAGTGGTTTATTACGCAGCAAATGCCAACTGATACATTAAATGTTTCTCAAAGATGGAATTGCATAGATCCCTTTTTAAGAAGAAAAATAAAATCTCTTAGAGGTCACACAACATGCCCAAGGACTCACTTTGAGAAACACTGACTTAACAACCCAAATGCTTATTCTATGATAATGTTTTACAGTTGAGAAATTTCACTGGAAAAGAAAGTCACATTTTTAAGCTTGAAGTGGTTTGGGTCCAGTTAGCATCAAAATGAAAGTGCAAAATTGAGGGGAAAAAATGATCTTAGGATTCAAAATGATATTCTCTGGAAGATCTGTTTTTAGACACCAGTTTGAGAATATCAAGTGCTATGGATTTTAGAAATCAATTAGATTCTATTCTATTATTCTCTAATTACCTCCAGTCCAATTGGATTATATTATTATCATGAGGATAAGGACTTGACAAAATCTTACTTTTAAAAATCTTTTGGAGCTGGGCTCAGTGGTTCAGCCTGTAATCCCGTGACTTGGGAGGCTGAGGTGAGTGAATTGCCTGAGGCCGCGGGTTCGAGACCCACCTGTGCAACTAGGTGAGACCTCATCTCTACAATAAATCAAAAAAATTAGTCGGGTGTGGTAGTGCGCGCCTGTAGTTCCAGTTACTTGGAAGGCTGAGGCGGAAGGATCACCGGAACCCAGCAGACCGAGGCTGCGGTGGCTGGGAGCAGCCACTGCACTCCAATCTGGGTGTCAGAGTGAGACTCCAACTCAAAAAAAAAAAAAAATCTTTTGGGGTGTAGCAAAGGCCTGGCAGCAGTACTCAAAAGTAATATATTAAGATGAACTAAGTTAAATGTCTGTTCTAGGATTCCTTGTGATATTAAGTATTTCTCCATGCAAGGGAACTCTGTGATTTATAGAAATCATACAGACCACTTTGTTTTGCAACCTATGAAGAGGCTCAGGCTTAAAAGTCTGAGCTACTTGCTGACCTTGGTCTTACCTCATAAGAGAGGAAAAATGAGGACTCAAACCTAAGACTCCAGCTTCAGTGTTCTTCCCATGACATCATGCTGCCTCTGTGGCTCTGACTTATGTGTCACAGAATCTGCAGGACAGCAAATCCTTCTGAGCACCTACTGAAAAAGCTTTACACCACAGTCTCCTCCAAGCCTTGTGCCACTCACCACAAAACCCACACACTGAGGGAAAAACACTCTTCACCATAAACCGAATCCTTTCTCATATTTCTCTCATCATCATGAGACTTAAATTTGCTCTAATGTCTGAGGCAAAACTCAAGCAAGTATCTCCTCTAATGCACGCAGCATGGAGAGTTATTGTTTTTTTTAAAACTGTCTCAAAGACCACAACTCAAAAAGCCCTTTTAGATGTTTCCATATTCTCTCAGCTAGAGGAAAATAAACCATACCATTTAGATATTTTTTCCTTAAAATCTAGTTAGATTTGATTTCAGTAGATTTATATTTTATTTTTAGAAAACAAACTTAATTTGGTATGCACACTATGTCTATGTCTTTATACACAAGTGAGGCATAAATCTGAGAAAAAGCCTTGAGTTGTGGCCAACTTCACCACCCAACTCAGAGAAGGGTTTCACTCTCTACCTCTATTTACCTGCAGGCCACACTTAATATCACCCAAAAAGACATGTCTTGAGGAGTAAAGAAGAATTGAAAAGGGCTGACAACTTCCAATTTTATACCTTTAAATTCTGAACCATATAATCCTACAGTGTACAAAGACTTGTGTGGTTCCAACTTTGAGTGCTTTAGGAAAAACTGTGAGTGCAATATGCACACCCGGTGTTTCCCTGCCATAGTTCACTCTACCATAAGACTTGCACAACTGGTCTATGGCATTGCTAAAACAAACTGCTAGATCAAACGGTATTCCACTAATACTTGACTAAATTATTTGTTCTACTTTTCTTCTATATGTTTGGATAAATCTAACTGGTTATCCCAAATACAGTCAGCTACATAACAACTATGTATAATGTAGATGATTGTATCCCAAATGCAGTCATCTACATAATAAATAAAAGGGAGGAAATGTATGCGATGATCTAGTTCAGAGAGAGGTAGTGATCTAGAAGATCCACTCACATTGTTGGTGAATATATTTTTTAAGTTTTGTTATATGATGTTAGCTTACTTTGCCTATGTAAATCAAAGTATAAAGCATTACAGTTGAAAGGCACTAAAAAAGTTATCAAATTGATGTTCAGTCTTTAAAAGATTAGGAAACCAAAATTCAGAGTAGAAATTGATTCCCTCTGTCCCTGGACAGTTCAGGCCCTCTCCTCTTTCCTTGACTATGGGCATTATCAAGGGTACCTAATTGGTCTTCTTGCCTTTTGTCAAGGCAAATCCAACTTATATGACTCACTGTTATTAAACCAAGGTTTTCTGTTGCATACCCAATGACTCATAATATTCAAAAATCTCCCCCTTGGCTATCCAGGCAGACACACTTCCCAGGACTCCCCCACTACAAACAACAAACAGATTACTTGGTATTCTCCAAGCACATCTCACTCTTTCCTGATTCACATCTTAGATCACCACTCTAAAAACAAAAGTACATGTGGGGACAGAACAGAGGTCAAAGGTAGCTGCAACAGTCATTACCCCGAGATATCTTGGCCAAATCCCACAAGTGGACAAAAAACAAGGAACCACTTTTTAACCCTTAAAAAGTGGTTCCCTATGCTCTTGGTGTACCTATGCTCTTGGTCCTCATTCTGGATCATGGATCCTTGAAATTCACCCTGGGATATATATCTGTCTTCACGGCTTTTGATTCATTTCTGGTATCCCAAGGCTTGATCTTAAATCTCCCCCAATACCTCTGTCAGTTTCCTTGACTTTGGCTTCTTTTGATGCCAATTGCTCTTTGTTACAGTTCTATATCAGTGTCATACATTTTAGGTCAGTTTAGTTCACTTTTATGTCCAGATTCACGACCCTGGTCTGCCTAGCACAGTATACACATTGTATAAAAACCATAGTTGCATGTTGGAATCTCCAGGATAGCTTTAAATAATACTGGTGCCTGTACATCCCTCACCAGAGATTCTAGTTACTTGATCTGGGGTGCAGCCCAAGCATTGGGACTCGTTAAAGATTCCCAAGTGATTTCAATAGGAAACCAAAGTAGTTCACAATTCAACCAGAGTAGCCTATTTGCAGCCAATCTCGCCTCCACAACCCATGGAACTTCAATCTCCTTTCCCCGTCCCTTTACCCTCTCGCTACAGCTTTCATCTTTCACTTTCACAAGAAACTCCAATCTGTCCCTCTTCCTGACTTCTTGTCACAATTGTAGAGATGATCTCAAACTCCACAGAAGCCTTTTGCAATCCCCACAATTCTCTGTTGGTTCATGTTCTTTGGACTCTCGCGGCATAATATTTTCTTTTATACTAGAGTTTACATTATGCCTATTGGTGTACCTATCAATGCAGCAATAATCTCTGCCCACACCAGTCTTATTATTTAACATAAAATTTTATAAGCTTACAGATAAATGTATTGGGCTAATATAAAACATAAATGTATTTGGTAATTTAGGTAGGTATGTGTCACTAAACTTAAAATGCAAGATCTCACATATTTCACTTTGAGTGATTACACAAAAAACATACACAGAGATGAGGCAGACATAGAGACAGCTAAATCGGTGATAGAAACAGGAACTCCAAAGAGAAATCTCAGCATTTGCCAAAACTCACAGTGGCAGGCACCCCGTCAAGTTGTCGAGCCCCATGATTCGACACCAAGATCCCATCCACACCGTGTTTCACTGCCTCCCTGGCGTCATCACCTGGAGAGAGCAGGACAAACATTTTATGGAAACTGTAACTCCACAGAAGACTTGTGTTTAGAGGTCCTGACATCCCAGTCAAAGGGATGTTCACCCCCATAACACACATCCACATACACCTTGCTCAATGCTCTCAGCCTAAAAAATGTATCTAAGGTTATATCTAGCCTAGGATTAGAGCTAGAATATTAGTAGTGGTTTTCTTGTCCAAAAGAGTTAGCATGTCTAACAATTTAATTATGAGATAAAATTTTAAATAATTAGTAAATTGACATCAAGTTTATTTATCTTTATAAGTGTGTACTCCTGCTAAATATTTTTAATTAATAAGATCACACCAATTTATCATTTAGCAGAATTATTCCTCTACAATTTACATAGCATAAAAGAATATATAAATGGCAAACACTTTAAGTATAACAGGCAACAAACAAATCTATTTCAAAAATATTATTTAATATAAAGTTTTTACAACTTTAGTAACTATTTTAAGTTATATTGCTCTATAACTAAATGCATTTTGCCCTTTGAAGTATATACAAATATATTAAAATTCTATGCTGACCTTGAACAATGATCATAATACTATAAGAAAGGGATTGGCAGTGGTGGAAAACTGCCAGGGCAGGGGTGTGGGATTGGCAGTTGAGGGAAACTACAAGGGGAGGGAGAGGCACACCTCATCAACAAGGGTACCTGCATAATCAACATTTGTACACCTAACCCTGAATTGTACCCCTTTAAAATAAAAAAAAATTATGTATAGCAAAAAAGTAAAATAAAATTCTATGCTACAGCTCTAATTATCTTTCAAAATATATCAATTTGTGCAAGCTCGTTTTTAATATAGATTAATGTTGTCTTAAATCAGCCTGCAACATTAAAAATATATTTTGTATTTTAAACTGTTATTTGCGTCATGCTGCCAGTAACAAACCATTTGCCACTAGAATCATGAAAACAACACTGGTTCTCAAGTTAATGCTCAAAATGCAATACTAAATAGAACTAATTGATTCAAGGTTGTAGTGCAAATTAGGCCTTGGAAACTTAAGCAGATGGATATAGAACATTACAAATAAAAATAACTATACATATCTATAAATATCTATACATTCAGCAATGGTGATAAGGCAGACTTGATTAACAATAATTTAGAAAAATAAAGAGGAATATCTATAATTCTGATTGTTTTTAAATTGTTATGCCAAAGTACCATTTTCCAAACTGTGTTTTGTGGAACACTAGTTTTGAAATATTCCCATTTTTTTCAAGTTATGATATTCATATTTTTCTTCTAAAATTATAGATATATGAAAATGTTAGACCTATGTGTTATGGACTGAATGTTTGTATTCTCCCATAACACATATGTTGCAATCCTAACTGCCAATATGATAATATTAGGAGATAGTGTGTCTTTGAGCAATAATTAGGATTAGATGAGATCATGAGGGTGGATCTCTTATTTTGGGATTTGTGCCCTGATAAGAAGAGACACTGGAGACCTCATGCTCTGGCACATATTCACTTGCTCTCTCTCTCTCTCTCTCTCTCTCTCTCTCTCTCTCTCTCTCTCTGTGTGTGTGTGTGTGTGTGTGTGTGTGTGTGTGTGCACTAAAAAAAGAGCTCATATGAGCACACAGGGAGATGACAGCTGTCTGCAATCCAAGGGGAAAGCTATCACCAGAAACCATCCATGCTGGCACCTTAAGCTCAGACTTCCAGCCTCCAGAACTGTGAGAAACAAAAGTTTTTTGTTCAAGCCACCCAGTCTGTGGTACTTTGTATATGGCAGCCTAAACTGACTAAAACACTATATTACTACTACTACTATTACTACTACTACTACTATTACTACTACTACTACTATTACTACTACTACTATTTCAGAATCCATCTTTAAACTTAAAATTCTAAAATGTTTTGAGATAATATGAAAGATGATCTCCATATTAACTGTCAGTGTTTACCAACTACTTTGTATTTGACCTATTCGTATGTTTTGTTACACGTTTTGTTATGATCTCCATATATAATTGACAATCTCTATTTTTTTGCATTGACTATAAGATCTATCATTTCTATGAGACTATTTTTGGCTATCTGTTTTAATCCAAGCATGCAATACCTCTTGTGAGAGCTCATTGGTAATTTCTGAGCCACTGATGGAAAAAAGAACCCAGCCTCAAGATTGAAAGATGACTTTTTCCCACCCCAAAGATTGCTTAATAGTCTACATTTTATTGTTGTTTCATATTTGGGCACATGTTTTAATAACACCTTTTCCTGGATTTCTAATTACCTCTTTTTCTTTTTTTCCACTTACTATGTGACTTAGAATATCCTCAATTTCTTCAAACTTTTCCATTACTCTATCTCATGTATTTAAGGCACCTTATTTCTCCCATGGAGGCAAATCCTGGAGCCTTCTGCCTTCCTGCTCTATTCTCGCATGACCACTCTCAAAGCCTACTGTCTACCTTTATCTTGTAGGATTTCTCCTATTTTCTTGGGATTGAATATCATGTAATTTGATTTATACTCTCATTTGGTTTACATTCTCACTTGTTTGTAGTACACTTCTTTGCATCTTCCATAAAAAGAATTCAAGGAAAGTAAACTCATAGAGTACTTAAATAGCCTCTCTTGTGCTTGAATGCCAAGTGGATTGGAAATAACATTCTAAGAAAAAGTAAATTCCCTCAGAAACTTGAAGACTCTGCTGTCTTCCAGTATCCATTGTTGATATGAAGACAGACACCAGTCTGATTTGCATTCCCTTATAAGCAAATTGTTTTATGTTTATCCTCTCTTTATACACATTATTTTTATGAAATTTCATAAGGAATGTGATACATTGTGATTTGTTTCTCATTCTAATGACTTGTCCAACATTCAGAAATTGTCAGTCTTTAATAACTTCCTCCCTACCTCATTTTTTATTTTCAATCTGAAGCCCCTATCCATTGGCTATTGGATATTTTATAGTGGTCCCTATGTCTTTCATTCATTTAAACATATTTTTTTCTAAATTTGTCTTATTATTGCTGTTTCACACTTGAGAAATGTAATTGACTTTATTGTTCAGTCATTCAATTATTTCATTTTTAATTTTAAAAGTCATGTTTTTAACCTTTGAGAGGTCTTTTTTATACTCCAACATTTCTTTAAATTAAAATCATAAGTCATGTTTTTAAACATTGGGAGCTTATTTTTACCCTCTGATTTTCTTTTCATGGCAGACCCTTCTCATTTACATATAATATGTTTTCAACTTTTTGGAGTCTATCATTTGGATTTTTCAAAGTTATTTTTCTTGTTTTATCTCTTTCCCCCAGTATCAGCTTCTCTATAGATTTAACTTGGTCTTTTATGTTTTGATGTTTCTCATATGCCTTGTGAAGCTAAATTTTCCACTGAAATTGAAGGAAGAAAGATTGAGGACCCGCTATAGGATTTCTAGGCTGTTTTATGAATCAGTTTCATTCCTGCCAAGTCTTTGCCTGGAATGGAAATTCTTTCTTGAAGCTCCATGTTGGAAAAAGCAGGAAATGTCAACTAAGAGGCAATTGGATTTTGACTTCCTCAAGTGTCAGAATGGGGGCAACCTAGCATCATTTTGGAAATGTCACCCATCCATATGGTGTCCCAGTCATCTATTCATTTCCCTGAAAAGGATCATGTACTTTCTTATTGAGTGGTGGATGCCAAGTTATCCCTTGTTGCACTAGAGATGAGGCAGGGCAGGATTGCTGGCTGGTGTTATAAATTCCCAGGCAGACTTTCAGCCAGTCTTCTTGCTTTGAGGCTTCACCACCACTCCCTGCCCCCCACTACCTCTGCACTCCCCACCTGCTATTCCCCTACCACAATTGCAGATTGCACACTTAGAGCCTTTCAGGTGCTTCACTACACAGTCTGTCCCTGCCTCCTCTAATGCCTCTAAGGTGCCCTGAGAGCCTCTCAAGGTGGAGATTTTTTTTTTTGCATTGTCTTCCTATCAACATGCTTTCATAAATGTATTGAAGCTTCTCTACTGTTTATGCCCGTCATCATCCTTTGCTTTGCTGTCATTGGCATATATATATATATATATATATATATATATATATATATATATATTTCTGTACTTGAAATTTAGTGGAGTCTTGAGTTTGATAAGAGAGTACCTATGTTTTTAGTTCAGCATTCTGAACCGGAAGCTCAATACACTATCCTTACTAACATATTTGGAAAATGGTTCTTTAAAGATATAGCTTTAATGCACTGCAGTCCGATAGAAGATAGAATTTTCTACAATAATAAAAATGTTCTTGATATGTATATGTGCAGTTACACACAGTAGCCACTAGCATATGTAGCCATTGAGCAACTGAAATGTGGCAGTGTGACTGGAAACTGGAGTTTTGCCTTTATTTAATTTTAGTTGCTGTGCTCAGTGCCTTGTTCCTGTAATCTCAGCACTATAAGAGACCAATGTGAGTGGATTGCTTGAGTCCAGGAGCTGGAGATCAGCCTCCGCAACATAGCAAGATCTCACCTCCCCAAAGAATTCAAAGAATTAGCTAGGCATATGCCTACATTCAGGAGGCCACTCAGGAGACTGAGGTGGGGGACTGTTTGAGCTTAGGAGTCTGAGACCACGATCATCTGTGCCACTCCACTCCAGCCTGGCAACAGAATGAAACACTGACTCAAAAATAAAAATAATAATTTTAATTAACTTAAATAGTTACATGTGGCTACTGGCTGCCATATGGTACAGCTCAGCTTTAATGTTTGCATGATCTTACCTATCCTAATAAAGAGATGTAGTATGGTACTTTTATAAATAACCTTAAGAAACAATGCAAAATTACATTTTTAACTGTGTGGCTTATTCTGGTTACCTAGTCATGTGCGTGATACTAAACATTAAGTCGAATGTAAAAAAGCAAGAAACAAAACTACAAACAATGGTATTTTTGAACCCTGTCATTGAGCATTCATACACAGTTCAATTTGCATTCAGATGTCTGCCACCATGTAGCTACAGCCTACATTTTGAGAAATCAAGAATCATCAGTAAATAGATCCTATACAGTCTGAAGAAGGGATCAGTTGCTTAGGCTAAGTCATCAGACTACCTGGACTTAAATCCCACTTCTGCTATTTACTTGCTGCACAAGTGGCAAGTTATTAACTTCTCTGTGCGTTGTTGTCCTAAACCATAAAATGAGAATAGTAATCCACATAAAGTTAGTTTGTAGATTAAATGAGTTAAATGGTTAAATGGGTGTTGAGAAAGTGCCTGATACATATTGAAAACTCAGATAAATATTAACTGTTATTATTATTCCTCTGATGGTGCAGAGTGTAAACTAAGAAAATGAGTAGGCAGAAGAGTCGATAGCAGAGTGCTTTTCTCAAATCTATCTGAGCTCTGTTTATAACAAAAATGCTTTCTCCTAGTCAGAATTACAATTATAAAAGGCCTTCCATTTGAAGTAAATGCTACTTAAGTAACGATTTGTTATCGTCCATCATTTCAAGTGGTTTCCATGTTCCCCAGGTAGTACTGGGAATATAGAGGGGAATGATAGAATGGTTTTTTCAGAGGATAAGATCGTGAGTTTCTATAGAAACAAAGGCAATAAGAATAATGTATGACCAGATATAAGCCCATTTCATTAGCTGCTTATGAAACTTTGTCCACAGTTTCACATTTTATTTTAACCTAGGAAGAAAAGCAGTCTTGCATTAACAAGAGGGCCAAAATGTTCCAACTTAGCAAAATGCTCATGAATAGGGGATATTTTCACTTATCCTTAGAGTTTACCAGTGTGACATTCTATATTTGTTAATTTGCCATTAAATGCATCCATTGTTTGAGAAATGATGGAAACAATAGGCAATAGCATTGTTTTCTGTGTTATTGATATATGATTTCCATATTTAATTTTAAATGCCAAAAGGAAATGTAAGTACTCAAGATTTGCCCTCATGCCCCTGGAACTTTTGGTCTAGGACTCTGGCTTACAGGAAGTTAGTAACTAAATCTTAGAAACATGGCAGCAGTTTTGGACACAATCCAGGAACACTGAGTAAAAATTATTAGAATATCTTGAACAAATGTATACCGGTATACCTGATTTCATTGCACTTTGCTTTATAACCCTTTTCAGATATACTTTTTACGAATTGCAGATCTGTGGCAATCATGAATTCAGTAAATCTATCGCTGCCGTTTTTCTAACAGCATGTGTTCACATCATGTCAGTGTTACATTTTAGTAAATCTCACAATATTTAAATTTTTTTATTATTATCGTATCTGTTATGGTGATCTGTGATCAATATTGTTTATGTTACTGTTGTAATTTGGGAGGGCACCCAGAACCATGCCTATATAAGAGAGTGAATTCAATTGATAAATGTTGTGTGTGATCTGACTGCTCCACAAACTGGACAATCCCCATCTCTCTCCTCTCCCTCTCCTGAGGGCTTCCTATTCCCTGAGACACAACAATATTAAAATTAAGCCAATTAACCTTACAATGGCTTCAAAGTGCTCAAGTGAAAGGAAGAATTGCACATCTTTCTCTTGAAATCAAAAGTTAGAGATGATTAAGCTAAGAGAAGAAGGCAGGTAGAAAGCCAAGATGGGTCTCTTGTGGCAAGCAGTTAGCGAAGTTGTGAATGCAAAGGAAAAGTTCTTGAAAAAAATTGAATGTGCTACTCCAGTGAACACACAAATGATAAGAAGGGGAAACAGCCTTATTGCTGATATGGAGAAAATTTTAGTGACCTGGATAGAACATCAGACCAACCACAACACTCCTTTAAGCCTAAACCAAAGCAAGGCCCTAACTCTTCAATTCTACAAAGTTTGAGAGAAGTGAAGAAACTGCAGAAGAAAAGTCTGAAGCAAGCTGACATTGGTTCATGAGGTTTAAGGAAAGAAACCATCTCCATATATAAAAGTGCAAGATGAAATAGCAAGTGCTGATGGAAAGATAAGTTTTCCAAAATACCTAACTAACATCACTGATGAAGGTGGCTACACTAAACAACATATTTGCCATATTGATGAAACAACCTCATGTTAGAAGAAGACATCATCTAGTATTTTCATAGACAGACAGAAGTCAATGCCTGATTGCAAAGCATTAAAGGACAGGCTGACTCTCTTGTTAGGGACTAATATAGCTAGTGACTTTAACTTGAAGCCACTGCTCATTTACCATTCCAAAAATCCTAAGACCCTTAAGAAGTCTCCTAAATTGTGCTCTATAAATAGAACAACCAAGTCTGGATGAAAATGCATCTGTTTATAGTATGGTTTATTGAACATGTTAAGCTACTGTCTATACCTACTGCTTGAAAAATAAGAATATTTCTTTCAAAATATTACTGCCTTGACAATGTGCGTAGTCACTCAAGAGCTCTGATGAAGAGGTACAAAACAGATTCATGTTGCTTTCATGCCTGCTTACACAGCCTCTATTCTACAGCCCATGGCTCAAGGAGAAATTGACTTTCAAGTCTTACTATTTTTTTAAAAAATCATTTCATAAGGCTATAACTGCCAGAGTTAGTGATTTCTCCAATGAAGCTGGGAAGAGTAAATTGAAAACATTCTGGAAAGGAGTCACCATTCTAGATGCCATGAAGAACATTTGTGGTTCATGGGAGAAGGTAAAAAAAAGTTTGGAACAAGTTGCTTCCAACCCTCATGGATGACTTTGGGGGTTTCAAGACTTCACTGGAAGCAGTCATTAATGATAGGGTGGAAATACCAAAGGAACTAGAATTAGAAATGGAGCCTGAAGATGTGAATGAATTGCTGCAATCTCACGATGAAACTTGAAAAGATAAGTTGCTTCTTATGGATGAAAAAGAAAGTGGCTTTTGGAGGTTAGAGTCTACTCTTGTTGAATACACTGTGAAGATTGTTGAAATGACAACAGAAGATTTAGAATATTTCATAAATTTAGGTCACAAAGTGATGGTAGAATAGGAGAGGATGGGCTTCAATGTTGAAAAAAGTTCTACTATGGGTAAAATGCTATCAAACAGCAATGCATGCTATGGATAAATCTTTCCTAAAAGGAAATGTCAATCAATGCAGCAAACCTAATTGTTATCTGATTTGAAGATATTGCCACTGGCACCTCAACCTTCAGACACCACCACCCTGATCAGTTAGCAGCCATCAACATTGATGGAAGACTTCACCAGCAAAAAGATTATGACTCCCTGAATACCAGGTGATGGTTAGCAACTTTTAGCAATAAAGTATTTTTTAATTAAGATGTGAACATTATTTTTTAGACATAATGCTATTGCACATTTAACAGATCACAGTATTGTATAGAGATAACTTTCATATGCACTAGGAAACCCCCCAAAAATCATGTGTTCACTTTATTGCAGTGGTCTGGAACTGAGCCAGTAATGCAATAAGTCTGAGGTCTGCCTGCATATGAAAAAAGCTAATTAAAGAACAATTTCTCAGAAACAAAAGGCTACAATGAAAGTGAGACAGTCCAATTTTTCTTAAAGTTTTTTTAAAGATAAAAGAAACTCTAAAAAGTATTATGCTTTTGCTCATAAAAGCCATTTGTTAGTGGAGCTCTAAGGAAGACCAAATCCCATTTCAAGTACACATTTGGAGTCTGTATTGAAGCTCTCCAAGGGCAGTTTGACCACAGCAAGAGATTACATCTTGCATTCCAATTTGCATTCATTAAAATGCAATTCTTAAACAGTGGTCATGGTAGGATGCTTCAGCTAGATCTTTCCAGTTGTTCATATTTTCATGTTTCTGCAAATATAATCTATCCGTTTTTGGTAAAAAAAAAAAAAAAATGAAAGAGGAATGTTGACTCTCAGTCAATCCATGTAACTTCTGGATGAAGACCTGTGAAATGGTGGAAACTGGGTTTCCCAAAACTGGCCCTGCCACCACTTTCTCCATATCTGGATGGAGCATATGTGTTACTTGATGCAACTGTTGTCATAGAGATGATTCTTGTTTGTTAAATAAATGAAACAAATAGTTACAGAAAACTAGATAATGTAAACTGTACATGAATAAATAAGTTATTTCCTTTCAAATGCCAAATGCCCTATCTCTCCTTCTCTTGACTTTTGAGCTCTCTCTAATTATATCAACTCATAGTTTTCATGGGGAATGTTAGTTAATAAACATTTGGACTATCCATTATCTGTAAAATGTTGTTAAAATATATAGAAACAAGCCAGATGATCCATTTGGATGAGAGAAAAGGGAGGTGGTGATGATGGTGCTAGATAGAGTGATCACAGAATGAAGTAGTAGAAGTCAAAATATTTTCAACACAATACATGGCAGTACCTCTAGTTCAATAGATTTGTATCCCATCCTAGAGGACAATGTTGTAGAAAACGATACAAATTGAGAATCCTAAATTGAAAAGTTAGTTAAAAAATAAAATGACCTCCTTCTTATATTTGTTCCCTGTTTGAGATATTATGGGACCAGACTAAAATTTTATTCTGCCTTAGTGTTTCCAAGCCACCTCTGGGAAATCTCTTTGACTAATTGTCTTAATTTTCTAACTTAATTATACCTCCTCAGTCCCCTCCCTGTCATTACTCTAGGCCAGACTACAATCATCTCTTTTCTGGGCAGCAGCAGTACCTAAACATCTTCCCTGACCATAATTTTGCCACCTCCATTCATTATGACCATTGTAAAGAGCATGATTTTTCTAAAATGCTAATTTGATGAAGTTGCTTTTCTGATCAAGACACTTCAGTGGTTCTCAGCCACCTTAAAGTCTACATCCTCTAATATGGATTACATGTTTTATAAATTGTTACCCATAATTGCTTTATTCTGCCTGCACTTCAGTCTGAAATAGATGATCTATTGACCTGACATCAAGGCAAAACTCAATATCATCTTTCATTCTAATGAAATCTTTTCTAACCTCCTCTTATAGTTGCCCACATCCTTTTTTAAGCCACCCCCTTATATTGCACAGATTTCTATCTAACAATTTATTGCTCACAAAATTCTTGCTTATTCGTCTGTCTCCTACAATAACAAACTCTCCTTTTGGCCAAGGATCTCAAGTTATTTTATTTTTTTAAAAATTAGCATATAGTATTCATGATAAATATTTATGGAATGAATGAGTGAGTGAGTGAGTGAATAAGAGAATGGATGAATGAAGGAATAAATGATACAGAACCTTCAGGTTAATATTCTTTTGGTATCTACAGTTGAATGAGGTCACAGGAAGTAACACTAAGAGTCATGGAGGGCAACATGGATGTAAGTAAGGTAAGTGAAACTATTTTGTGAAGGTGTCTGCAAACCAGTATATACTCGTTTGAACTATAATCTACAGAAATTTTGGACTAGAAGAAGAATCAATAGCATAACAATATTTTTTAAAAGCAAAAAATAATGTTCAAGATGATGGAGATGCTAATTATCCTGATCTGATCACTATGTATTATAAGTATTGAAACATCACTATGTACCCCATACATATGTACAATTATTATTTTGTCAATTAAAAAAGTAAACTATATTTTTTTAAAGCACAGAATAAGTCTAGATTTAAGTCTATCTCTACTCCTTGAAGGCTGTAGTGAGCCCACTTTTTTATTAATTTTATAAGTTTGTGTCTTCTTACATAGAATTTAAAAATAGTCAAAATAGGTGGAACTTTATGAATAATAATCACATGACTCATATACCTTCAAGTAAAATCTGTGAAAAAGTTTTGATTCCAAGTTTGTTAGGCCTGGAGATAAGTTAATCTCTCCCAGAGTTACTTATTCAAACATTTCAGTTTTTTTAAAAAAGGTTTTTGGCAGTTATCTATATAACCATACTTTAAAAAAAAAAAATGTTTTCAAGGGCAAGAAAACATTTTTGTGGGTAAACACATTTACACTCCAAAATTATTATAGTCATTGGTACCTCCCTGTGGGATTTGAATGCATGTGGACACTGGGGAAATAGTCAAGTTTCTTATTACCCATGGCTTGATAATTGAGGATTTTACCATCCTAGTCAGTCATTCTCTACAGAGAGGTGATGTGGGTTTGACCACACTCAAAAATTAGCCCTAGCCATTGGTACTTGGAGGGAGCACAAGAAAAAGAGAAAAAACTTTTAAAACAGGGCTGGCTGTCATAGTACCATCATTGGGGCTTCTCTTTGGTCTGAGAGCAACTGCTGTAACTTTCAGGTAAAGCAATGAGCTCATGACATTCTACCAAGATCTTGCCAAGCTCCATGATTCAGGAACAGTTCAGAAATATGGGAATGGCATCCCAATACTTCGAAAAAGCTAGCAGCGTACTTCATGAGAGTCCAGCTCTGTTTCAGAATCTTACCTAAGAATGAGGAAATATTTACTCACTAACATGAAAAGAAAGAATTGAGAGTTGAAATGTCCCTCTCAATTTCCATGTTAATTTTTTTATTAGCTATTTGCCTGTAAAAATATTATGACCATATCCACAAAGGATCATAAAACCAGTAGGGATTCAAGTACAGAAATAAACACACCTCTCAAAATGCCCTTTGCAACAATTGGCAAGGTTGTCAATCCTCTCAGCCATTTGATGTCTTCCCAGCTGATAGATGGGTCTATGGCTTTAGCTACATATGCAGCAAGTCCACTGTTGTCCCCAAAATTTTCCTTAGGAGAAAATGCTAAAGTACTGGTTTCAAAATTTTTCATCCTGAAATAAAGAGTTTCATAAAATGAAAAACTTCCCAAAGTTAGAAATATATTTACAATTATTCATTAAAAAGATTATTCTTTTCAGATCAATTGACCATTCACTCCTCAACCATTTGGAAGTTGGTTGATTGCATATTTTCTGTATTTTGACATAGGACTCTAGGCTAAATGTGGCAATCTACTAATTGGTCACCTAGAGTTTATTTACATCTCAGGCTGTGTTTATACACACAAATCAATTTCAAGGAAAAAATATGTGACTACATTCAAACATTTCCTACTTAAGCTACTTTATGGATTTAGACAATATGCTTGATGCTATTTTCAGCCAGCAATGCAAGTTAGTCATAATGAAAAGCATTTTTAGGATGCTTTCTAGTTTACAAAGGGCTTTCATGTACCAAAACCATCACAATTTTTTTATTTAATAACTTTTAGACAGTAAGATGGATACTCTATTATTCCCATTTTACCTAGAAATAGGAGTAGAAATACAAAAGAAGATACTTCAATATGAAACTAGTTATTGGCAGTATTTGAGCTCCAAAGTGGGTCTCTTGACTTGACTCCTATTGTATTCTCTTTGACAGATCTCAATTGCATCCTGGTTACTGCAACTAACTTCATGAAACTTTTAATGACCTTACAAAAAATTCTAGAGGAGGTTGGAACTGCAGTAATCTGTGTTAATACCTCCTGTCTGTTCCCACTGCAGACTCTTTCCTGTCCTGCTTTTATGGTCCTCGTGGTGACAGGCATGGGAAAAATGGAAGCGTTTCCCAGCAAATGAATTGTCAACCCTTACCATCCCCTCCTTCACTTAGTTGTTCTCTGTGAAGCACTCTCTGCTAAGTCAAACTTCCCTAATCTTCCAGAGAACATTGTTAAGGGTATGAGCCTTCCAATTATCAGCATCTTCATTTCTTTGTCTATGGCGTTTTTTTCCCAAGACCTGTACTACCAACCACACAAGAAAGTGGAAGTATCCGGGATATTGAAGTATAAATACCCCAGCTCACTCACTCCTATGTAGACAAACTCTGAGATGAACTCTACATAAGCTCCCAGAATTTCTCAGCTGACTAAAACTTCAGTTGCCCTTAGTTGTAGTAGTCTTGATTATTTGGCCTTTGTTCAGTGATTTCTGTCCCTTAACCCACTTCCCTACCCCCCTAACAGTGTTCCCTTTACTTTCCAGATGAACTACTTGCACTTAAGTCACAAGCTCTCATTCTGCTTTCTAGGAAAACCCAAACTTAGATACAGCACCACTGAGTTGGTGTCTTCTTCCATGTCTAATTTTGTTTACCTAACTTAGCTCAGTATTTCTCTAACTTGTCTGCTGCTGGATCACCCTATGCCTAAAGTATTTTCTCTTGGCCTAACATCCTGACTAGATTTGGTCATTTCCCCAAACTAGAGGGAAAGTCTTTTCTGCCTGCACAACTGACCAATAGCTGGTTGGATGGCTATCTGGATACACAATGGCACCACCCCCTGTGACATGGCTATCCATGTCCCCAAATCCAGTTGTTGACTTCATCTCCTGAAAGGTTGTTTCTGGGTGATGACAATGACCTGGATTCATCTTGATCTTTTGGATATTATAAATCACCCTGCCAGCCAGTCTCCTTTTGGGGTAAAAGTACAGTTGTACACTAATCTCTGGCTTAGTCCTGGCTCTTTCTTCCCCTCCACCAGCTCTACCACTGATCATAGACAATTTCTTGGAGCCATATAAAAAATTGTATGTAAGCCTAGAATTATCTAGGTACTTTATTTTTTAAAAAATTTTTAAGTAATGATGACTTATTTAATAGAAAACTATATTTAATGTTTTACACTTTAGTGTATTTCAACTCATGTAACTGGATGTGTAGCTTGGGTGCCATATATTTTGTATAACAAAATGAATATTTATGTGTTATAAAACCTGATTCACACCAAATGACAAAGTTTTCTCAATAAGGATTGAAATGTTCTTACAGTTTCACAGACTCAGATGACCATTAAAGATCATGGAAAATTCCAGAAAGAGTCATATGAATACTTATCTAATTATTTAGCTTTTGTAGGGATTTTAATGGAATTGCCTGGGCATTTTTAAAATCAAACCACTTAGGGTTGCACATTTTATCACAGCCGTTGGTCTTCTGTGGTTACCTGAAGTTGAATCAAATAAAGCTAAGCTTCTGGTTCATGAACACATCTTTATTTTGGAGACTTATTCCATTACTTACAAATGATATTAAATGGTACTGATTTCTAAATTTTTAAATAATATTATTAATGAGAAAAACGACACTCTGTCTATCCCATAGCAAGACCAGGAAAAGAAAAACATCTGTATGTGTATATTCTCTGCATGGCACCCCACCCCCATCCCAAACAAGCTACAGTGTTTCAGCAGGGGTGGGGTGAAAGGGTGAAATGGATAGGAAAAAACAGAAACATGGATAAAATTATATAAATAACTGTTGTTATTCTTGGATGGTGAAATGCAGATCAACACTTGAATGAATGTTGCCTTACAGAAATTTCAGTGCACAATGAAGCCTTGTTGTTACTCTAAAACTTTGTTCAAAGCCAGAAGCCAAGAAAAAGTTTTCAGATATCTTGACCGAGATCCACGATGGAGTGTTTTACATGACTCTGAAAGAAACCTCCATGAATGCTATTTTTATTTAGAGTATGACATATATATACATGTCACATATAGTACTTATGCTCTTACATCTATATGTTCACACAGACACACACACACACATAAACTCAAAGCAGCTTCTGATAACAAATTATTCCATTTCATAAGGAAGAAAAGGGGCCACATCAAAATAATAACATGATCACTTAATGCTTAATTCTCCGAATCCCAATCTGTTTAATGATGCAAAGGCAAAGGACATGATTTCTTCTTTGTAAGGTACAAATTAGACCTTGAGTGATCCTCAAATATGCATTTTAACCTAACATAGACAGTGTTTTAGCTTTTAGTAAGGTGGGATCATAAAACTATAATAACTACTAAGGAAAGTGAATCATTATTAAATAATACCATAGCCCGAATAATGATGAATATTTAATAATATACAATATAATATTATTTATTATAGGTATTGGTAATAAGACATTAAGGATAAAGCCACATGTACCTTCATTGGGAAACCAAAAAAAAAAAAAAAAACCACCAGTAGAGCCCAACAATGCCAACACAATATGAAGAGAATAATTGAGAGAGAAATTCAAAGTCCATGGAGGGATTGGTGCAGCGTTTAATTCTGTGGTTATAAAACACTCATGTTGAGAACATAACCCTGGATATTTCCTCCTCAATGTAGCTGGGCAGTTAGAAGAAAGGTTCATGACACAAATTGTAATTTTGTGTTCAAATCCATGTTCCATTTCTTACTGGTTATGTTATAGTGAGAAAATTTCATATGTTCTAGTATATTTTTTAGTGATAGATTCAACATTTATTTATTGACCACCTACAACATGCCGGGGTTTTTTATATTTAGGATATAACAGTAAATGAAGCAGTCAAAAACTCCTGTGCACAATAAGCATAATCAGTAAGTAAATTCCAGGGTATGTTATGTTAGAACATAAGTACTATACAAAATAAAGACAAAAGTAGGGAAGAATAAGAGGGAATGGAAGTGGCAGGGACTCAAATAGAAAATTTAAATGTATTAACCAAATTGGCTTCATTGAGGAGCTACCTTGAAGAGGAAATAAGAAGAGCAGTGTTATTACATTTGTTTCCCATTGCTGTTGTAACAGATGAGCAAAAATGTGAGGTTTAAAAGGGCACAAATTTATCACAGTTCAGAAGGTACTATGACTATCAAAGTTCAGATGTCTGAAATGGTTATCTCTGGAATCAACTTAAGATATCAGTAAGACTGCACCTCTTCTGGAGAATCTAGGGAAGGACATGGCCTTTTCCAGCTTCTAGAGACCACCTGTTTTCTCTGGTTCCTGACCACATCTCTTCAACCTCTACATCCATCATGTCATCTTTCTCTCTGACTCTGACACCTATGCCTTCCTCTTGTAAAGACCCTTTTAATGGCACAATGCTTGCTGAGATAAAACAGGATAATCTTCCCATCTTAAGGCCCTTAACTCCATCTGCAAAGTCCATTTTTCCCTGTAAAGTAACAGGCTTCAGGGATTAGGATACGAATATCTTTGTCCTACCACACTTATCGGTGTAAACTACTTTCTAACCAGAGAATTTAAAGGCTATGGGACCATGTACCAAGTTCTCTACCAATCGCTTGCTGCTCTGCCCTTCCCACACCCAAGTAATCCTGTTCATGTTGTGTCTCTGTCTCGATCACTATCATCAATTTTTGTTGTGGTCTTCAAATACAGAGACACATAGATACATTCCTAATATCAAGACTTTAGAGATGCAAGGGACTTAGTTATGCACTGACTTGGGAAAGAATATTATAGGTAGAGGGAACAGCCAATGCTAAGGCTCTGGGGCTTGAGGTGCCTGGCATGTTAAAGAACATTAGGGAAGTCAGAGTGGAAGAGTGAGTGAGGATGTGAGTTCCAGGCAATGAGACTTAGGTAATAGGAGCCTACGCACATAGAGCCTAGCAGGTCACTTTCATCCTGAAAGACTTGGGAAGACAGTGGCAGTCTGATATGTTTTAGTGTAATCTGTTCTGGATGCTGTGATATATCAATCACTTCTGGACTTTAGAAAACACGTCACTGGGCAAAGCATAGAAAGCGTAAGCAACATGATTTTCCTTGATTTTATCAATAATTAGAAATTATAGGCTGGGTTCGGTGGCTCAACCTATAATCTCAAGCTTTGGGAGGCCGAGGTGAGTGGATTGCCTGAGCCCACGGGTTCGAGACCTGCCTGGGCAACTTGGCAAGACCTCATTCCTACAATAAATCAAAAAATTGGCCAGGTGTGGCAGTGCGCGCCCGTAGTTCAGCTACTTGGAAGGCTGAGGCAGAAGGATCACCGGAGCCCAGCAGGGGGAGGCTGCAGTGACTGGGACCGGCCACTGCACTCCAGTCTGGGTGACAGGGTGAGACCCCAACTCAAAAAAAAAGAAAGAAAGAAAGAAAGAAATTATTGTGCCAGGTGTGGTGACTCACATCTGTTATCCAAGCACTTTGGGAAGCCAAGGCGGGAAGATTGCATGAGTCTAGGAGTTCAAGACCAGCCAGGACAACATAGTGAGACCCTGTCTCTACAATTTTTTTAAATTAGCTGAATGTAGTGGCACTCGCCTATAGTCCCAGCTACTTTGGAAGCTGAAGCAGGAAGGTTGCTTGAGCCCAGGAGATTGACATTACAGTGAGCTATGATCACTGTAATCACAGCCTGAGTGACAGAGTGAGACCCTGTCAGAAAGAAAGAAGGAGAGAGAGAGAGAGAAAGAGAGAGAGAGAAGGAAGG